>NC_134690.1:293569266-293729266 GCF_050947455.1 Rhinoderma darwinii | reverse complement strand
CCTTTTGCGGCGTGCCCACCTCCTTTCGCTGCGTACCGGTCGCGTCTCCTCTCGCTTCAGAAAGCCCTCGGCGTCTCACTCCATATATTGGCAGACACTGACTTTTCCAGGAGCGGAATCCCTGGCCGTTGCCGACGCTGGTTGGGAATTCCGCTTCTAGAGGGAGTCCCAACGGTGCCATCTACAGGGGGATGTTGCTATTTTCAAGGGGAAGTGGCAATATCTACATGGGCACTGTGTGGCACTATTTAAATGGGCACTATGACACTGTGGGCACTGGCACTAGGGTGGCTAAGGGGCATTATAATGTATGGGGGCAGCTATGCTGGTGTTACACTGTATGGGGGTAGCTATGGGGCATTCTACTGTATGGGGGAATTTGCGTGGGCATTATACTGTATGGGGCATTATAATGTATGGTGGCAGGTATGAGGCATTATACTGTATGAGGGCATCTGTGTTGGCTTTGTACTGTGTGGGTGCATCTATGGGGGCATTATACTGTGTGGGGGCAGCTATTTGGTATTCTACTGTGTGGAAGGCACTTTGGGGCATTATACTGTGTGGGGGCAGCTGTAGGGGTAATATTCTGTTTGGGGGGGTATCTATGGTGGCTTGATACTGTGGTGAGGCACTTTGAGAGAATGATAAAGTGTGGGCTTAACTTGGTGTGTATAGGTGGGGTTAGAAGGAAAAATATTTGCTGATATGGATGCCTGTAAGGGTATGTTCACACGCAGTGGGTTTAGATGTAATTCGGGCGTTTTACGCCTCGTATTACGCCTGAAAAAACGCCCCTAATACGCCTACAAACATCTGCCCATTGCTTTCAATGGGAATTACGATGTTCTGTTTCCACGAGCCTTTATTTTACGCGTCCCTTTCACTTCTTAGGACGTTTTTGGAGGCATTTTTCATTGACTCCATTGAAAAACAGCACCAAAAACTGCCGTATAAAACGCAGCGAAAAACGCGAGTTAAAAAAAGTCTGAAAATCGGGAGCTGTTTTCGCCTGAAAACAGCTCCGTATTTTCAGACTTTTTTGGTCACTGCGTGTGAACATACCCTATTTAGGGCAGGGATAGATGGAGACACAGGAGCATGGTGTGTGTGTGTCTGTGTGTGTCTGTGTGTGTCTGTGTGTGTCTGTGTGTGTCTGTGACAGTGTGCAGGGAGGGAGCTGAGTGACTATAATTAGAGCAGGGAGGGACCCTGTGAACATAGTGGTGTGGCAGTATGCTAAAGAGCTGGCCCGATACTGTGGAGGGAGGAAGGGGGGTGGCATTGTAAGCTGTCTTCTCAGCTACAGCAAGGGATCATGGGTATGGTGGGTTACAAGACCGGGAACAGCCAGGACCAGAAGCAAGGGATGTAAACAAACAGAGCAGCAGTAACTAATTGAGATCAAACCGAGACTGGTTAGACGGTTTATAGGGGGTTTTAGGGAAGGCAAACCAATGCTGGGCGACACTTTTTAGAAAATATTTTTTTTTCCCTGGCCATCCCCTTAAAGAATGACAATTCAAATATTAGTTATCTCAGTGGCGGTTTCTTCCGCATAATGTAAGCCACAAGGGCAACTTAATAGCTAAATAGCGAAGGACATTTGACCCTCTCTAATTTTGATGATTTTGCCTGTTTGGGGATAATTCACTGTATTTTACGATATTTTTTACTTGTGCTCCCACAAGGTGTAGGAGATTGTGATTCACTGAAGTGATAAATGAGTAAAACTTTTATACATTTTATTTGAGAACTCTCTAAAAACAGGGGTACAATCACCACTGTGAAAAAGCCCCACCGTGCTATTTAAAAACGTATTAAACAAATACTGCAATTACTGGTTCATTTGTGAACCCACATCTAACTGAGCATGCTTGAAAGATATATATGGGATCAGCGTTTAAACATTGGTGTATTAGTGGATTGGACCCTAAAACACACCAGAGCCTGCAGTTACCGCTCCTAAATCACCTGGTGTTGGGGTAAATAACGATGCCGCCGTCACCACCTACGCTATGATCCCTCATTAAACTGACCCTACGCGTTTCTATACATATATTTAATCAGGGGTCTATAACTTCGTCATTCTGGCTATGATGCCAGCGATATTTAGACAGTAACAGATATTCTGCTACACAACACGGAAGCGTTCTCGCATGGATGTCAGCGGCACGCTTCACTCGGGACCAGGAGTTAATATAGCTAATACTCCTCCCCCAGGGCTGAGGCAATGCCCCTACAACCAGCCAATCACAGTGACCCACCTCATCCGTGACGTCTGGCCATGTGACACCCGGCCGTCAGCTGACATACCCGGAAGCCACACTACCACCATCAACCGAACGCACAGGCGCAGTGAGAGACTAAGAGTGCATCTCATTACTGCTCTAAAGCCCTCTATTGCCAGGGACGGAATATAATGATCACATTGGAAAACATTGCGGATCAGCTCAAAACCGCAACTTGGCCACCATAGATAAGACACCTTCTCTGTATATACACTATGTGTGGATGAATCGGCAATAATCATATTTGCCACACTTATAGATTCAAAACATTTTTACTGAAGAATGGCTTTGCCTGTTTTAGAAGAATAGTACACTGCAAATGCTTATATCATAGACTAATATGCAGCAACATATAATTTTTGACATCCATATACAATAGCATTGGGACATCTGTTAAATAAAACAGGTATTTGTTTTCTCGTTTAGACCCTCAGGCTGTATAGAGGCCATCCTATAGATCCACTGGGCCTCTTTACGCAGAATGAGGTTGTCCCAGTCCCCTCCACGTTTTGGAGGACGCACCAGTTCAATCGCCTGAAATTGTAAACATTCTGCTCTGCCCTGATGTTTAGCATGTACATGCTTTGATATGGGAGTGTCTCTTTCATGTATAACCTCTCCAACATGTTCTCTAATCCGGCGCCGAAACTGGCGAACAGTTTTGCCCACATAATTCAGTGGGCATGGACATGTAATCAGATAAACCACCCCTGCCGTTTTGCAGTTAACGAAGTCTCGAATGTCGTACTCTACTTTGGTGGTGACACTTTGGAATTTTCTCCCATTCTGATTTAAAAGTTACAAACCTTACAACTACCACATTTGTGTGTACCTGGTATCTGCCTATCCAGCCAAGTTCCTTTTTGTGTTATGGGGTCAAAACAACTATGCATCACCATATCTCTGATATTCTTACCCCTGCGGAACGTGACTGAAGGCCATTGTGTGATTTGGTCCACCAAGTCTGCGTCTGCACTGAGGATACGCCAGTATCTTTTTAATATTTTCATAATCTCAGATTGTTTAGAGTCAAAGGTACCTATAAGTCTCGTAATTTTGGGTCCATCACCTTTAATCATATTGTTATACACGTTACGTCCTTGAGAGGGGCCAAATAAGTGTGGACCCCAGTGACCCTATGTCTGCCTTCACGAACCTGTTCTTTAACCCCTTCCCGACATTTGCCGTACATGTACGTCATGGAAAGCATTGACTTCCCGCAAAATGCCGTACATGTACGTCAAATGTTTGGCACCGGCTCAGAAGCTGAGTCGGTGCCATCATCACCGGATCTCAGCTGTATCTTACAGCTGACATCCGACTGTAACGGCGGGGACCGAAATTAGCTTCGAGCCCCGCCATTAACCCCTTAAGTGCAGCGCTCAAACGTGATCGCTGCACTTAAGGTGTTTGCAGCTCATCGGATCCCCAGCAATGAAATTGCCGGGGTTCCGGTGGCTGCAATGGCAACAGGAGGCCTAATACTGGCCTCCCGGTCTGCCTAGCACCGAAGCCGGTCAAGATCCGCCCGGCGGCGGAGCCTGATCGGCTTCCGTAGCTGCCGGCAAGATGGCACCGGGTCAGGAGCTGATCCGGCGTCATCAGCGGTGGAAGTCAGCTGTACTGTACAGCTGACATCCACCTGTAACGGCAGGAACCGGAGCTAGCTCCGATCCCTGCCATTAACCCCTTCGATGCAGCAATCGAAAGCGATTGCTGCATCGTAGCGGTTACTAGCAGATCGCCAGCCCTGACAGACAATCGGGACTGGCGACTGCTGTTATGGCAACAGGAGACACAATGGTCTCCTGCTCTGCCATTACGGAAGCCGATTTAGGCCCCGCCGGGAGGCGAAGCCTAACCGGCTTGCTGTCAGTGAATGACTGACAGATCTAATACATTGCACTACATAGGTAGTGCAATGTATTAGAAAAAAAAAAATCTGACCGTTGGACCTTCAAGTCCCCTAGTGGGACCTGAAGAAAAGTGTAAAAGAAGTATAAAAAAGTGTAAAAAAAAGTGCAAAAAATAAAAGTTTGAAAACAATAAAAGTTTCAAGTAATCAAATAAAACACAATCCCCCTTTTACTCTTATCAAGTCCTTTATTATTGAAAAATAATAATAAACCATATGTATTTGGTATCGCCACGACCGTAACGACCTGAGGTATCAAAATATTGTATTATTTATTGCACGCGGTGAACAGCGTAAAAAAAACCGTAAAAAACGTTACCAGAGTTTCTGTTTTTTAGTCACTTTGCCCTACAAATGTTAGAATAAAAAGTGATCAAAAAGTCGCACGTATCCAAAAATGGTACCTATAAAAACTATAGCTCGTCCCGCAAAAAAACAAGCCCTCATACTCCTCCGTCGACAAAAAAATTTAAACGTTATGGTGCTCACAACTTGGCGACAGAAAAAAAATACATTCTTTTTACAAAAGTAATTTTATTGTGAAAAAAGTTGTAAAACATAAAAAAGTGCTATAAATTAGGTATTGCCGGAATCGTACTGACCCACAGAATAAAGTTAACATGTAATTTATAACGCATGGTGAACGCTGTATAAAAAAAACGAAAAAAGCTGTGCCAGAAGTGCATTTTTTTTGTTTACCTGGCATCCCAAAAAATAGGATAAAAGGTGATCAAAAAGTCGCATGTACCCCAAAATGGTACCAATAATAACTACAGCTCGTCCCGCAACAACCCAGCCCTCATACCGCTACGTCTATGAAAAATAAAATTAGTTATGGCTCCAATAAGTCAGGAAATAAAAAAATATGCAGTTGTGCCCGAGGGGAACATTTCTTCAGTTTGAAGAGGCGATTTTATCAAGGACCTAAAATTAGGGAACCAGGAAAGGGAGGGCCCAAACATATCCGCTGGAAGCGACGGTGCCCGTATTATACCAGGACAACACTTCCCAGCAAAATTCCTCAAACTACAAAGGTGCAGAGTGTGGACCAAAAGGGGGATAAGAAATTACACCATTTATCAGTGCGACACTGGCCTGTGCGGAAAGGATTGCTTCACAGCGTAACACACATCTATGGATTATTATTTTTTTTTCATACCACCTGACTATGCCCCTTATATACTCCGCCCCGCTTACATGTACCCCCACATTATAAAACACCAGCAATACTCAAACAAATTTAGTACCAAGCAAAATCCGCTCTCCAAAAGCCAAATGGTGCTCCCTCGGCTCTGAACCCTACAGCGTGCCCAAACAGCAGTTTCCTTCAACATATATGGCATCGTCATACCCGGGAGAACCCTTTTAACAATTTTTGGGGTGTGTGTCTCCAGTGTCATAAGCTTGGCATGACATATTTGCCACTGAATGGCATATCTAGGGAAAAATATAAATTTTTAATTTGCACCATCCGCAGTGCATTCATTTATGGAAAAGACCTGTGGGTTGAAAATGCTCACTACACCTCTTAATAAATGCCTTGAGGGGTGCAGTTTCCATAATGGGGTCACTTCTCAGGGGTTTCTTTTTTTATTATTTCACATCTGAGCCTCTGCAGTTGTGAACCAATACTTTGTAAATCGCCAAATTAGGCCTCCACTCCGCATGGTACTCTTCACTCCTGAGCCCTGTCAGATGTCCAGGCAAAAGATTAGGGCCACATGTAGGGTGTTTCTAAAACCGGGAAACGCCGCATAATAATTAGAGGGCTGTCTTGTTATGGTGGCACAAGCCGGGCACCACATATTGGCATATCTATGGAAGAAAATCCCATTTTCACCCTGCAACATCGAGTGAACACTAATTTCTACAAAACACCTCCAGGGTTAAAATGCTTACTACACCCCTTGGTAAATGCATTGAGGGGTGTCGTTTCCAAAATGGGGTCACTTCTGGGGGGTTTCCACTGTTTTGGGCCCACAGGCGCCCAGAAACCAATCCAGCAACATCTGCACTCCAAATGGCGGTCCTTTCCTTCTGAGCCCTGCCGTTTGCCCAAACAGCAGTTTATGACCACATATGGGGTATTGCCGTACTCGGGAGAAATTGCTTTACAAGTTTTGGGTTCTTTTTTTCCTTTATTTGTTGAGAAAATGAAAAAATTTGCGCTAAAGCTACGTCTTATTGAAGAAAAAGGACTGTTTTTATTTTCACTGCCTAATTCTAATAAATTCTATGAAACATCTGTGGGGTCAAAATGCTTACTACACCCCTAGATGAATTCCTCTAGAGGTGTAGTTTCCTAAATGGAGTCCCCTTTTTGGGCGTTTTCATTGTTTTGTCCCCTCAGGGGCTTTGCAAATGTGACCTGGCCTCCGCAAACCATTCCTGCTAAATGTGATCTCAAAAAGCCAAATAGTGCTCTTTCCCTTCTAAGCCCTGCCGTGTGTCCAAACAGCCGTTTATTACCACATGTGGGGTATTGTTTTACTCGGGAGAAATTGCTTTACAAATTTAGTGGTGCTTTTTCTCCTTCAGTCCTTCTGGAAATGAGAAAAAATTAGCTAAACCTAGATTTTTTTTGAAAAAATGTAGATTATTATTTTCAGGACCTACTTCCAATATTTTCTGCAAAAAAACTGTGGGGTCAAATTGCTCACTATACCCCTAGATAATTTCCTCAATGGGTGTAGTCTCCAAAATGGGGTCACTTGTGGGGGGTTTCCACTGTTTTGTCCCCTCAGGGGCTTCGTAAATGTGACATGGCCTCCGCATACCATTCCTGCTAAATGTGGACTCCAAAAGCCAAATAGTGCTCTTTCCCTTCTAAGCCCTGCCGTGTGTCCAAACAGCCGTTTATTACCACATGTGGGGTATTGTTTTACTCGGGAGAAATTGCTTTACAAATTTTACGGTGCTTTTTCTCCTTCAGTCCTTGTGGAAATGAGAATAAATTAGCTAAACCTACATTTTCTTTGAAAAAATTTAGATTATCATTTTCACAGCCTACTTCCAATAATTTATGCAAAAAACCTGTGGGGTCAAAACGCTCACTATACCCCTAGATAATTTCCTCAATGGGTGTAGTTTCCGAAATGGGGTCACTTGTGGGGGGTTTCCACTGTTTTGTCCCCTCAGGGGCTTTGTAAATGTGACATGGCCTCTCAAACCATTCCTGCTAAATTTGAGCTCCAAAAGCCAAACGGCGCTCTTTCCCTTCTAAGCCCTGCCATGTGTCCAAATATCCATTTATTACCACATGTGGGGTAGTGTTTTACTCGGGAGAAATTGCTTTACAAATTTTGTGGTGCTTTTTCTCCTTTAGTCCTTGTGGAATAGAGAAAAAAAATCGCTAAACCTACATTTTCTTTGAAGAAATGTTGATTTTAATTTTCACGGCCTAATTCCAATAATTTCTGTAAAAAACCTGTGCGGTCAAAATGCTCACTACACACCTAGATAATTTCCTTGAGGTGTCTAGTTTCCCAGATGGGGTCACTTTTGGGGGATTTTCACTGTTTTGGCACCGCAAGAGCCCTTCAAACCTGACATGGTGCCTAAAATATATTCTAACAAAAATAAGGCCCCAAAATCCACTAGGTGCTCCTTTGCTTCTGAGGCCGGTGCTTCAGTCCAGTAGCACGCTACGGCCACATGTGGGATATTTCCTAAAACTGCAGAAACTGGGCAACAAATATTGAGTTGCATTTCTCTGGTAAAACCTTCTGTGTTATAAAAAAAAAATTGTATTAAAAATTTATTTCTGCAAAAAAATATGAAATTGGTAAATTTCACCTCTACTTTGCTTTAATTCCTGTGAAATGTGTAAAGGGTTAAGACATTTTCTAAATGCTGTTTTGAATACTTTGAGGGGTGAAGTTTTTAAAATGGGGTGACTTTTTGGGGGTTTCTAATATATAAGGCCCTCAAAACCACTTCACAACTGAACTGGCCCCTGTAAAAATAGCATTTTGAAATTTTCTTGAAAATGTGAGAAATTGCTGCTAAAGTTCTAAGCCTTGTGAGGTCATAGAAAAATAAAAGGATGTTCAAAAAACAATGCCAATCTAAAGTAGACATATGGGGGATGTTAATTAGCAACAATTTTGTGTGGTATAACTGCCTGTCTTACAAGCAGATACATTTAAATTGAGAAAAATGCAAATTTTTGCAATTTTTCACTATTTTCGTGTTTTTCACAATTAAATACTGAATGTATCGACCAAATTTTACCACTATCTTAAAGTCCAATGTGTCACGAGAAAACAATCTCAGAATCGCCCGGATAGGTGAAAGCATTTCAACGTTATTACCACATAAAGTGAAACATGTCAGATTTGAAAAATGAGGCTCTGTCAGGAAGGTCAAAAGTGGCTAAAGAGGGAAGGGGTTAACATTTTGCCCCTATGATATGCCGACATAGGATATTGATGAAATTCATGAATCGTAGGAAAGGCCTTCGTTATCAAGCGCCACTCACGTATAATATTCCCAATCCCTGGACTAGAGGTGGAAATGCTGGACACAAAGGGTTTTCGCACATTCCTTTTGTCTATTTTATGTGTACTTAACAACTCGTGTCTGTTTAAAGTTGGTCTTTGTCTCTTAGGCTCTGTTCACATCTGCGTTGGGCTCCCGTTCTGACGGAAGTCAGAGCTCTCTTTCTGTCAGAATAGGACACTGAACAGACACAAACTGACACGGTTTCCATCACCATTGATTTCAATGGTGATGGATCCGGTGCCGTGGTTTCCGTTGGTCTATGTTGTGCACCGGACCCGTCGTTTTGCCGGAAGCAATCACCTCTCTGTATTCTAGAGGTGCAGAGCCGAAAGCGGCGTCCGTGCATCGCAATTGCGCATGTCTGGAAGTGAGGACTAATTAGGGGTAACAGGACATAGACGGTGCATGAGCTGTGAGGAAAAACGAGGCCATGGAGGCCATGATGGAAGTGTGCATATCACGCTACGTAGCGCATGCGAAACCGTACCTCTCAGTCATCCCGATATAGAGAATAAGTGATACCAAACGGAGCAAGCACCCTTGTATGTTGGAGTGCTGTGTTCATCTGCATTTGGACTGTAATACTATATTATATTGCAGCAGCACTCGGTCTCCGTAAAAGAAAGCTTACATATGTGAACGGCTGCCAGCAAGCAGTCCAGATCCAAGGACTGTATCTATATTCAAAATAAATAAATCTTCCAGCACTCCAACAGGATGAATGAAAAAACGGTGATTTATTCAAGCCAACATATAGCAGCGCAACATTTCAGTCCAACATTAGGACTTTTTTCAAGCATAATGGTGTGTACAACAGTCATGGTTTATATAGTGTGCATCAAATACAAGCAATCAAGCTCATTACAATAGTATCAAAAATACAAACAGCATTTAGCTACGTGTAAAACGAGAGTTACGCGATCAACAAATTAAAATATTGATACAAAAAGTGACAAGTGACATTAAAAACAACTAAAATCGTCTACATAACAAAACAACATAATATAGACCTAATTATGAATTAATCAAATATTCAAAAGATGTGTCAAGTTAAGGCTGTGAAACCACTCACCAATCAGAAGACTGATGTCTAATACATGTAAAGTGCTACTACGTGTTTGACTCACGTCCTCCATATCAGGCATTCATTGTCAGCAAGTGCGCATGCGTCAGGCTGAGAGCAACCGGAAGTGATGTATGAAGTAGGTTGCCAAGTAACCGGCAATCCACAAACTCCTGTAGCCATTGCGCACGCATTAGACTAGCGAGAGCCGGAAAGAAGCTCCGGAGCCCGTTGCCAAGTGACAGGTAACAATCAATGTTATTGTAAATATTTTATCAAACTAAATTTCATGAATACATATAGACACAAAATACATAGAACGATGGAATAACAGAATTTATAAATATTCAAGACATGTATATGTCCGAAGATGTCCAGGATCAGTATCAAGAGACAGGTAAATAAACCTGTATATACAAATGTATATGTGTGAGAGGGAAGCAGCAATAGAAGCACGATGTACAGCAGATAGCTGAAAGCATATATATCGATCTATTCATAAAAAGGTAATAGAAATTCTATCTAGTAGATACCAGTTATAAAATATATTAAACTGCGGATGTAGGATTCACACAAAAGGGGAAGGATCAGGGTCAAAGTTATGTGCTCCATGAAAACCTACACCAAGGTTCATGGAACGACAGTATCACACTCCCGTGTGCCAAGTCGAACTACTCCAGCCAGCAATCATGTATCGAACCCATGAGAACAACTCCACAGTAGTTTATTAGACCAAAGTCAGTACCGTACACGAATATTAAAATTATTACTGTGCCCCTGTCACATACATTAAAGAAAAAAAATTCAAAGCGCTAATACATGAAAACTAGTCACAGGACATCAAGGTTTGAATATCCAATTTCCATCTTCTATTTAATCCTGATCAATATTGTATCATGTAGTCTGGAGTGGTCTACATTCACCTTATGATCTAAAATAGAAAAATAACGTGTCAGATCTAGGCATGTGTGTGTGTGTGTGTGTGTGTGTGTGTGTGTGTGTATATGTGTGTATATATATATATATATATATATATATATATCTCTCATATAAAAAAAACAAAACCAAAAATAAGTAAGAGGACATTGCTAGAGGATGAAGACAGATGTCTAACTCAGAGGGTGGCCCTAGCGACATTAAATTCAACATTGAAACTCCACGTTTATATAATATTCATTTTCTATCACCCCCACTCTGGGGTAGTAGGATATGTTCCAAAATCATACATTTCTATTTTTTTTTCGGTATGACCTAGTTAAAAAAAAATGTGTTTCCCTACAGGCAAATCACTTTTACGTTTCCTAATGGAATACCGATGATTTTTCAACCTACTTTTGAAATTGCAGGTGGTTTAACCAACATATAATAACTGGCAGGGGCACCATAATACGTAATTTATCCAATCTGAATTCCACGTGAAGTGCTGTCTAATGTTGTACTTTGTGTGTTTGAGGGTGCTCAAATACATTGCCCCTAGACATAAGTGGACAATTGATACATTTATAACAGGTAAAATTCCCTAGTTTTAACGATCTCAATAAGGTCTGTTTACCACTGCTGGATATCTTACTTGTCCTGGATTTAACCAATTTGTCACGTAAACTCCGAGGACTCCTAAATAACACAAGAGGTGGGCTATTCAGCTCGCCAATGTGTTTGTAACTGTTACTAATAATTCTCCAATGTTTATTCAGAATTTTTTTAAATCTCCTCGCTCAAGTCTATATAGGTGGAAATAAATGGTATCCGATGCTAGTCTACTTTTTTAGTAGTTTTTACCAATTAATCCCTAGGGATACGATCAACCCTTGTTTTGTGAGCATATAGTAACTGTTTAGGATATCCTCTTTTAAAAATATTAGATATCAGACTCTAATTCAGTAGGGTCATCCACAATGCGTTTAAGTCTAACCACCTGGCTATATGGTAGTGATCGTCTCATATTTTTAGGATGGCTACTCTCAAATCTTAGGAGTGTGTTTCAATCCGTATCCTTGGTACATAACCCAGTGACTAACGAATTACCAACCAATTTTACACAAACATCCAAAAATTTGATTTTCTCAGCTGAATAAGTAATTGTGAACTGTATATTGTTTTCAATCTGATTAAGGAATTGATGAAAGGACTGAAGAGAAGATTCACGATCGGTCCAGATGAGGAAGATGTCGTCTATGTATCTACACCACCCCAAAGCATGTCTGAAGTGGTGGGACACATAGACGAACATCTCCTCAATCATATCCATAAAAAAGTTGGCATAGGTCGGGGCCATATTGGACCCTAGTGGGACAAATGAAAAAAGTAAAAAAAAAGAATAAAAATGTTTTTAAAAAAAAGTGTAAAAATATAAGTTATATAAACAAACACTTCATTTTTTTCCTATAATAAGTCTTTCATTATAGGAAAAAAATGAACACATATCTGGTATCATCGTGTTCGTAACGACCCCAACCTATAAAACTAATGTTATTTTTCCCGCACGATGAACACCCCAAAAAAAATCAATAAAAAACTACACCAGAATCGCTATTTTTTGGTCACCACCCCTCCCAAAATAGAGAATAAAAAGTGATCAAAAAGTCGCATGTACCCGAAAATAATACCGATAAAAACTACAACCCGTCCCGCAAAAAACAAGCCCTTACACCGCTTTTTTGACTGAAAAATAAAAAAGTTACGGCTCTCAGAATATGGTGACCGAAAATAAATTATTTTATAAAAAAGTGATTTTTATTGCGCAAACGCTGCAAAACATAAAAAAAACCTATATACATATGGTATCGCCGTAATCGTACCGACCTGCAGAATAAAATATAATGGTAATTTATAGTGCACGGTGAACGCCGCAAAAAAAAAACCTAAAAAACATTGTCAGAATTGCTTGTTTTTGGTCACCTGGCTTGCAAAAAAATTTAATAAAAAGTGATCAAAAAAATCACATGTACCCCAAAATGGTACCAATGAAAAGTACAGATTGTCCCGCAACAAATAAGGCCTCACGCAGCTCCGGTGGTGAAAAAATAAAGAAGTTCTGGCTCCCAGGAATATGGCGATGCAAAATGTGCAGAGCGTTCTAAAAGCGGGTAACATCCGACACCATTTTCAGTGCGACACCGGCCACACATCTATGAATTATTATTTATTTACCTCATTTTTATACCCTCTTATTATGCCCTGATGTTCTCCGCACAGATTACATATGCCCCCACATTATAAACTCAAATACCAGCGAAACCCAAAACAGAAAAACTACCAAGCAAAATCTGCGCTCCAAAGGCAAAATGGCGCTCCCTCCCTTCTGAGCCTTGCAGCGTCCCCAAACAGCAGTTTGCGCCCACATATATGGCATCACCATACCCGGGAGAACCCGCTTAACGTTTTATGAGGTATTTGTCTTCAGTGGCACAAACTGGGCACAACATATTATGCACTAAAATGGCACATCAGTGCAAAATTGTAATATTCACACCATCCGCTGTGCATTAACCCCTTTGAGCACTATGACTTAATAGCACGTCATGGTGCGGGGGTGATGTATGGAGCGGGCTCACGTGCTGAGCCCGCTCCATACGCTGCGGGCGTCGGCTGAGTATTAGAGCTGACACCCGGGACTAACGGACAGGAACAGCGATCGTGCGGTTACAGAAGCCTGTAAAAATAACAATATACTGCAATACATTAGTATCGCAGCATATTGTACCCGCGATCCAATGATCGCTGGTACAAGTCCCCTAAGGGGACTAATAAAATGTGTAGAAGAATTCAAGTTATTAGTAGTGAGAAAGAAAAAAAAGTTACAAAAAAAACCTTTTCCCATTTTTCTTCAAAAGTAATGTAAAAAAATAAACAGAATTGATATTGCTACGTCCGTAAAAGGCCGAACTATTACAATATGCCATTATTTAACTCGCACGGTGAACACCGTAAAAAACTTAAATAATTTAAACCACCAAAATCGCTGTAGTTTTCGTGTTTACTGCACGGCGAAAGCTGTAAAAACGAAAACCCCAAAAAATGGAATCAGATTTTTTTCCTATATTACTATATTTTCCTATTTTTTTTTCAGTTTCCCAATACTTTTTATTTCAGTTTAAATCAATAGAAACTACAATTCCTCCCGCAAGAAATAAGCCCTCACACCACTCTACTGACGGAAAAAGAAAAAAGTTATGGCTCTTGGAAGGCGGGCAGTGAAAAATGAAAATAAGAAAGCAAAAAATGGATCAGTCCTGAAAGGGTTAATTAATTTCTAATGAAAAAAATACATGACCCCATGTGGGGTATTTCCGTACTCGGGAGAAATTGCTTTACAAAAATTGGTTGTTTATTTCTCCTTTATCCCTTGTGAAAATGAGAAAATTCAACATTTTAGTGGAAAAAAATTGTGATATTAATTTTCTCCGCCTAATTCTAATAAATTCTGCAAAAGACCCGTGGAGTCTATATTCTCACTATACCCCTAGAAAAATTCCTTGAGGGGTGTTTCCAAAATGGGGTAACTTGGGGGGCTTCCACTGTTTTGGTCTCTCCAGGGCGTTGCAAAGGCGGCATGGCACCGAAAAACAATCCATCAAAATCCGTGCTCCAAAATCCAAATGGCACGCCTTACCTTCTGAGCCCTGCTGTGGGTCCAATCAGCAGTTTATTACCACATATGGGATATTGCTGTAATCAGGAGACATTGCTTTACAAATGTTGGGGTTTTTTTTTGTTCATTATTCCTCGTAAATATTAAAAATTTCTGTTTTTTCAGAAAAAAAGTAGATTTTAATTTTTACAGACCAATTCCAATATATTTAGTGAAAAACCTGTGTGGTCAAAATGCTAACTATACCCCTAGAAAAATTCCTTGATCGGTGTAGTTTCCAAAATGGGGTCACTTTTGGAGGGTTTCCCCTGTTTTGGTCCCTCCAGGGGGTTGTAAACGCGACATGGAACCGAAAACCAATCCACCAAAATCCGTGCTCCAAAATCCAAATGGCGCTCCTTCCCTTCTGAGCCTTGCTGTGGGTCCAATCAGCAGTTTATTACCACATATGGGATATTACCGTAATCGGGAGACATTGCTTTACATATGTTGGGGTGCATTTTCTTTATTATTTCTTGTAAATATTAAAAATTTCTATGTTTTTTCAGAAAAAAGTAGATTTTCATTTTTACAGACAAATTCTAATAAATTTAGCGAAAAACCTGTGCGGTCAAAATGCTAACTATACACCTAGATAAATTCATTGAGGGGTGTAGTTTCCAAAATGGGGTAACTTTTGGGGTGTTTCCACTATTTTGGCACCACAAGACCTCTTCAAACCTGACCTAGGTGCCTAAAATATATTCTAAAAAAAAGGAGGCCCAAAATCCACTAGGTGCTCCTTTGCTTCTGAGGCCGGTGCTTCAGTCCATTATCACACTAAGGCCACATGTGGGATATTTCTAAAAACTGCAGAATCTGGGCAATAAATATTGAGTTGCATTTCTCTGGTAAAACCTTCTGTGTTACAAAAAAAATTTTTTATTAGAAATTAACTTCTGCAAAAAAAATAAAATTTGTTAATTTCACCTCTACTTTGCTTTAATTCCTGTGAAACGCCTAAAGAGTTAAAACACTTTGTGAATGCTGATTCGAATACCTTGAGGGGTGCAGTTTTCAAAATGGGGTGACTTCTGGGGATTTTCTAATATATAAGGCCCTCAAAGCCACCTCAGACTGAACATGTCCCTGAAAAAATAGCCTTTTGAAATTTTCTTTCAAATATGAGAAATTGCTGCTAAAGTTCTAAGCCTTGTGACGTCCTAGAAAAATAAAAGGATGTTCAAAAGACGATGCAAACATAAAGTAAACATATGGGGGATGTTAACTAGTAACTATTTTGTGTGGTATTACTATCTGTTTTACAAGCAGATACGTTTAAATTTAGAAAAATGCTAATTTTTGCTAATTTTTTCTAAATTGTGGTGTTTTTCAGAAATAAATAACAATTATCGACAACATTTTTTCACTAACATAAAGTACAACATGTCACGAGAAAACAATCTCAGAATCGCTTGGATAGGTAAAAGCATTCCAACGTTATTACCACATAAAGTAACACATGTCAGATTTGAAAAAATCTGCTGGGTCCTGAAGGCCAAAACAGGCTGGGTCCTGAAGGGGTTAATATATTTTATAACTGGCATCTACTAGATAGAATTTCTATTACCTTTTTATGAATAGATCGATATAGATGCTTTCAGCTATCTGCTGTACATCGTGCTTCTATTGCTGCTTCCCTCTCACACATATACATTTGTATATACAGGTTTATTTACCTGTCTCTTGATACTGATCCTGGACATCTTCGGACATATACATGTCTTGAATATTTATAAATTCTGTTATTCCATCGTTCTATGTATTTTGTGTCTATATGTATTCATGAAATTTAGTTTGATAAAATATTTACAATAACATTGATTGTTACCTGTCACTTGGCAACGGGCTCCGGAGCTTCTTTCCGGCTCTCGCTAGTCTAATGCTTGAGCAATGGCTACAGGAGTTTGTGGATTGCCGGTTACTTGGCAACCTACTTCATACATCACTTCCGGTTGCTCTCAGCCTGACGCATGCGCACTTGCTGACAATGAATGCCTGATATGGAGGACGTGAGTCAAACACGTAGTAGCACTTTACATGTATTAGACATCAGTCTTCTGATTGGTGAGTGGTTTCACAGCCTTAACTTGACACATCTTTTGAATATTTGATGAATTCATAATTAGGTCTATATTATGTTGTAGACGATTTTAGTTGTTTTTAATGTCACTTGTCACTTTTTGTATCAATATTTTAATTTGTTGATACCGTAACTCGTTTTACACGTAGCTAAATGCTGTTTGTATTTTTTATATTATTCTAATGAGCTTGATTGCTTGTATTTGATGCACACTATATAAACCTTGACTGTTGTACACACCATTATGCTTGAAATGTTGCGCTGCTATATGTTGGCTTGAATAAATCACCGTTTTTTCATTCATCCTGTTGGAGTGCTGCAAGATTTTTTTTATCTATATGTCTAGATAGATATTGATCGATATATATTTATTATTTTACTTACTTTTTTTATTGTACCGTATTGGAATCCTATACATATTCAACACTACACTACCACACTGCATAGGTTTTTTTTCTTTTTTTGTGTTATTTTGCCAATGGTCGGTGTTTGCCGCTGTATAGTTGCACACAGCGAATGTATACGTCGGGGAATATACCAGACATCTAGCCGCAGGGCAATGTGAACAGTGCCTAAGTTGTTTTTTTCCATAGCACCCCAACGGTTTTGTGGTGGAGAATAAAAAATGAAGACACTCCTTTTTTTTTTTTTTCTCCAAGAGATGCTGCGATTCTTAAATTCCGCTTCATGCGGTCTAATCAGTATGACATGTACATGTTTTTTTTTTGTGTAAAATCCAAATGTGGCCTTACAATACGTAAACTCATACGGTGCGGAGTTCACCATCTATCTATTGGGCTGGCATTGCTTTATTTTACTGTAAATGGGTTCAAAATTTAATTTTTTCCAATGATATAAAGTTTAAAGTCTGCTTCCTTTCACTCGGACGCAGAATTAGGCTGCACTCAAACACAGCAGATGTTGTTGCGGAAGTTTCTGTGACTGAAAATATGTTTCATTCATCTGAATGGAACTTGCTGGAATCCATGCACCCGCTGCAGAAACGGCCTGATTCCGATTAATGGAATTTGCTTTTCAGTCGCACAAATGCCTGCAACAAAATCTGCCCCGTGTGACGGCACCCTTAAATCTCTGGCTGCCCCTGCATCCATATTTATACAGTTCTCATTAAAGGCAAAGGGTGCAATATAAATACACATGTAGCATTCTCCTTCTAGTTGTGGCTTCAGGTAGTCAAAGTTTTTATATTTAAATGCTATGTGAGCCAGTAGCTAGCTGTAACTTTTCTTGTCCCCAGAAAAAACAGGATTTGTCCAGCTGTGTTATAAACAATGGGTCAGATAGGGGAACTAGACTAAACAGTCTGTTTTTGGATAGCTTTGTTTCTGCATTTTTAGTGTAATTAATTTAACTGTTTTTTTTTTTTTTGTCCTCTCTTTTAGTGTATTAAACAAAAGTCCTGTGCACCTCATAAAAGAAATTATATTGGTTGATGATTACAGTGATAGTGGTAAGTTCGCATGTTCATTGAACTGACTCATTTCTGCATATAACCAGTATCTTTTACAGTGCCTTATTTCCCCACCTCTATGCACGCTTACTGAAAGACTCATACCTTCTTATGTATAATGCCCACAGTTGTTAAAATTACATGGCCTTCAACATCAGATGGCTTGTTCTGTAAGCTTTGTAAACCAATAGATTCTGGATTTTGATTGCTGCAAATAACCTTCAGCTCTTGGATAGAAGCTTAGACTGGTATACTAACCTTTTGGCAACATCTCGCGTTATGTCGCTCCTGCCAATGGGTTAGCGCATTGTCACGTAACTGTAAGAGACAGGGATGGAGCGGGCTCAGAAGTTGTAATACTCTGCTGTAACGACAGGGAAAGGAGCTAGTTTCTATTCCTGCTGATTAAACCCTTACATGTCACGGTCAACAGCAACCACGACATCTTTGTGGTCTGTAGCCGATCGGCGCGGTTGCGGAGTAGCAGAGGGTTGCTATGGCAACCAGAGGTTTAACAATGGCCTCCTGGTCTGCTAAGTACGGAAGCTTATTATTCTTCCGGTCAGTGTATAACTGTCATCTCTAATGTATTGTACTACGTAGGTAGTGTAAGGTTCTAGAGTCGCGATCAAGGCTTAACCCGTTAGTGACTGCCAATACGGCTGTAAACAACGAACACTAAAGGGCTTTATTCCTTTTTACAGACCTGCATCAGAATAGAACAGCACCGCCGGGAGCAGTAAAATCTCCCTGCTCTCAGCTACCAGCGGTAGCTGAGGGCTTGCAGCATACCTACTTGAGTGTGCGGGATTGAAATCAACATCTATCTCGCCCGTTTAACCCCTCAGATGCGGCGGGCAATAGAGACTGCCGCATCTGAGTGGTTTTAGAGGGAGGGGGCTCCCTCTCACCCCATAGTGAGTATTTATGGGGCTTCCACTGTTTTGGTCCCTAAGGAGCTTTGCAAATGCGACATTTGAACCAAAAACCATTCCAGCAAAATTTCAACGCCAAAAGCCAAATTGCACTCCTTTTCTGAGCTCTGCCGTGTGTCTAAACAGCAGTTTGACCACATATGGGGTTTTGCTGTACTTGGGAGAAATTTCTTAACAAATGTTAGGGCACTTTTTCTTATAAAAATGAATATATCTGAGCTAAAACTTCATTTTATGAGGAAAAATGTAGATTTTGGTTTCCACTGCCTAATTCCATTAAATTTAGTAAAAAAAGAATAATCGTGGGGTGAAATTGCTCACTATACCCTTAGATACATTTATATGTGGGGTGTAGTTTCCAAAATGGTGTCTTTTTGGTGCGGTTTCCTATGTTTTTGCACCACAAGACCTGTTCAAACCTGACATGGTGCCTAAATTATATTCTAATAAAAAGAAGGCCCCAAAATCCACTATGTTTCAGTCCAGTAGCACACTAGAGCCACATGTGGGATATTTCTAAAAATTGCAGAATCGAGGCAATAAATATTTTAGTTGTATTTCTCTGGTTAAACCTTCTGTGTTACAGAAAAAGAATGGATTAAAATTTACTTCCAGAAAAAAAATATAACATTTTCGCCTTAAATCCTGTAAAACGGCTGAAGGGTTAAGAAACTTTCTAAATGCTGTTTTGAATACTTTAATACATTCGTGACCGCCCAAAAAGGGTTTCTACTTAGCCACTGACTTTATTCTAATGCAGTAGCTTTTTTACGACGTTGCATCAGAATAAATAAACCGCGCTGGGAGCAGTTGAATCTCCAGCTACCAGAAGTTGCTGGGGGCTGGAAGCATAACTGATCGAACGGGCGTGATCGATATCCGTATCGCTCTCACCCGTTTAACCCCTGAGATGCGGTGTTCAATAGCGAGCACCGCATCTTAGTGGTTTTTGAGAGGGGGGGGGGGGGTGAGCTCCCTCTGTCACCCCATCGGCATCCTGCAAAAGACTGCATGGTACCGGTGGATTCTATGGCAGCTGGGGCCTAAGGGCCTCAATGTCTGCCTCTAATTAATGCCTGCTAGGTCATTCCAGAGGCATGGCCCAGCAAATGCCTGTCCGTTTTACACGGACAGGCAGTAATACACTGCAATACAGAAGTATTGCAGTGTATTATAAAAGCGATCGGATGATCGCATAGTCAAGTACCCTAGTGGGACTAGTAAAAAAGAAAAGTTTAATAAAGTCAATAATGAATAAATAAGTGGAAAAAAAAAATGGAAAAACCCACTTTTTCCCCTTACAAAATATTATAAAAAAAAAAGTTACACATTTTGTAACGACCCTAACTAAGTTATTACATTGTTTAACAAGTTCAGGACCGGGCTAATTTGAGCCTTCAGGACCAGACACCGTTTAGCCCTTTTTAGCACGTGTTCATTAAATGGCTATAACTTTTTTATTTGTTGGACTAACGACGTGATTTTTGCAATGTTTTTTCCGCAGACCATGCACGTTTTTTTAAAATCGTTTTTATACACATCCTTTTTGCTGTTTTAGAATTTTTATTCATAAAGTTTGAAAATCATAGTAAAAAAATAAGCTTTTTTACGTTTCAGCTATTTCTTTTTGGTAATAACATAGTTTTACCCTAAAATAGACCTTTTATTTGTGATAGTCATTGTCTACCGTAAATGTTAATATATTACATGTCTATATTAGGGTAATTGGGTTAGCGCTAGCGTTACAACAATAATTGGCGGTGGGGGGGGGAGATGTTTTTTATTGGCGTGGGTATTCTGTGTGTATTTATTATTAAAAAAAAAAATTGCACTTTACTGTACTATTTTTTTTATTACTATGGTCTGTCCCCCAAAGGTCAGAAAAGACCTTTGGGGAACTTTATATATTTTTTTTCTTTCTTTTACACCATGCTTTTCCACTGTAACTGGAGCTGCGCAGCAGCCCCAGTTACAGGGGAAATCAGCCCTCTCATAGTGACGATTGTCACTAATAGGGCTGTGCTGGGTCTAGTTAGACCCAGCAGCAGTCCGTCAGTAACGGCACCCGGCGATCATGTGACCAGTCACATGAACACCGGGAGTAATAGAGACAGCGGCGCGGCCGCTGCCTCTATTCCTATACACAGCGTTCATTGAGCACTGTGTTAAAGAGATCGGAGAAGACAGAAGCAGCGAAAGCTGCTTCTATTTTCTCATCATGGTCCCCGGCAGTCGGAGACCCGACCTTGAGCTGCCCGATAGCTCGGGCAGCAAGTTGAAACCCGAGCCGTAAAAAGTCTATGGCTCGGGTTTTAAGGACCCTGACCGCAGGCCGTAAAAACAGTCAGCGGTCGGGAACCAGTTAACCCGCTCGGCGAGCTCCGTAAAAAAAAAAAAAATGCAAGAATTGTTGTTTTCTGTGCATCCTGCATTAACAAAAAAGTGATCAAAAAGTCACATGTACCAATAAAAACCACAAGTAGTCCCACAAAAAAAAGCCCTCCTACTACAACTGCATCGGTGGAAAAATAAAAAAGTTATGGCTCTATATGGAGACACAAAAACAAATAATTTGGAAAAAGTGTTTTTACTGTGTAAAAGTAGTAAAACACACAAAATCTGTATAAATTTGGTATCGTTGCAATCGTAACAACCCACTGAATAAAGTTATTGTGTTATTTATACCACACGGTAAACGGCGTCCATTGAGGACGCAAAAAAGTGTGGCGAAATTGCTGTCGTTTTTATTCTCCCCCCCCCCCCCCCCAAAAAAAAGTTAATCAATAAGTTATATGTACACTAAAATGGTGCTAATAAAAAATACAACTTGTCCCGCAAAAAAACAAGACCTTATACAGCTATGTCGACTCAAAAATCAAAGAGTTATAGCTTTTTGAATGAGACGATGGAAAAACACAAAAAATAGCTTTGTCATTAACCGCTTCCCGACGGCCCACAGTAAATTCACGTCGGCGCTTGCTTTGTTTTTTTGCAGCGCCAACGTGAATTCGCGGTGGGTATTAAAAGCGCGATCAGGTGTCTGAGTAGTGCTGATACCCGGATCGCGCTGTTAACCCCTGCCTCTGGTCCCGGAGACATGATCGGGACCTGATTGTTTCAGTTCCCGATCATGTGATCGCAGGGAAAGTTTGTTGTAGTATCACACTGGAAAGTTTCTTGTTACAACAAGCTTTCCCGGGGACCGATTTTGGGTGCTGCCGTCTGTTGTCATGTCAAAACCGGAGGCCATACAACGGCCTCCGTGTCTACCATGCACGGAAGCCTATGAGGACCAGCCACAAGCTCTCACGCCTCATTCACACGACAGGGTCCGAGTGTCGGCCGATGAAATCGGGCGTTTTGGGCCGTTTTTCCCGGCCGGTTTGCATCCGTTCCGATTCCGTTCCGGGCCGTGTTGCCGTTTTTAACGGCCGATTTTGACCCGATTTGCATCCGGTTTTTTTCCTGTCCGTTTTAAAATCGGATGAATTTCATTAAAATTTGTTGCCACACACAGCCCTTTGTAGATAATGCCACCCAGCCCCCTGCAGGTAATGCCACCCAGCCCCCTGCAGGTGATGCCACCCAGCCCCCTGCAGGTGATGCCACCCAGCCCCCTGCAGGTGATGCCACCCAGCCCCCTGCAGGTGATGCCACCCAGCCCCCTGCAGGTGATGCCACCCAGCCCCCTGCAGGTGATGCCACCCAGCCCCCTGCAGGTGATGCCACCCAGCCCCCTGCAGGTGATGCCACCCAGCCCCCTGCAGGTGATGCCACCCAGCCCCCTGCAGGTGATGCCACCCAGCCCCCTGCAGGTGATGCCACCCAGCCCCCTGCAGGTGATGCCACCCTGCCCCCTGCAGGTGATGCCACCCTGCCCCCTGCAGGTGATGCCACCCTGCCCCCTGCAGGTGATGCCACCCTGCCCCTTGCAGGTGATGCCACCCTGCCCCTTGCAGGTGATGCCACCCTGCCCCTTGTAGGTGATCCCACCCAGCCCCTTGCAGGTGATGCCACCCAGCCCCCCCCCCCCCCCACATTCCAGGAGAAGTCACTGACTTCAATGTCCATATATGGACAGTGTAGTCACTGACTTCTCCTGGAGAGGAATTCCCTGCCACAGGTCGGGAATTCCGCTTCAGAAGTTAGTGACGTCGCTGTGTCCATATATGGACAGTGCAGTCACTCACTTCTCCTGTAGCGGAATCCTCGGCCATAGAGTCGGGGATTCCGCTGCAGAAGTGAGTGACATCGCTGTGTCCATATATGGACAGTGCAGTCACTCACTTCTCCTGTAGCGGACGCAATACCCGGCCATAGAGTCGGGGATTCCGCTGCAGAAGTGAGTGACTTCGCTGTGTCCATACATGGACAGTGCAGTCACTCACTTCTCCTGTAGCGGACGCAATCCCCGGCCATAGAGTCGGGGATTCCGCTGCAGAAGTGAGTGACTTCGCTGTGTCCATACATGGACAGTGCAGTCACGCACTTCTCCTGTAGCGGACGCAATCCCCGGCCATAGAGTCGGGGATTCCGCTGCAGAAGTGAGTGACTTCGCTGTGTCCATACATGGACAGTGCAGTCACTCACTTCTCCTGTAGCGGACGCAATCCCCGGCCATAGAGTCGGGGATTCCGCTGCAGAAGTGAGTGACTTCGCTGTGTCCATACATGGACAGTGCAGTCACTCACTTCTCCTGTAGCGGACGCAATCCCCGGCCATAGAGTCGGGGATTCCGCTGCAGAAGTGAGTGACTTCGCTGTGTCCATACATGGACAGTGCAGTCACTCACTTCTCCTGTAGCGGACGCAATCCCCGGCCATAGAGTCGGGGATTCCGCTGCAGAAGTGAGTGACTTCGCTGTGTCCATACATGGACCGTGCAGTCACTCACTTCTCCTGTAGCGGACGCAATCCCCGGCCATAGAGTCGGGGATTCCGCTGCAGAAGTGAGTGACTTCGCTGTGTCCATACATGGACAGTGCAGTCACTCACTTCTCCTGTAGCGGACGCAATCCCCGGCCATAGAGTCGGGGATTCCGCTGCAGAAGTGAGTGACTTCGCTGTGTCCATACATGGACAGTGCAGTCACTCACTTCTCCTGTAGCGGACGCAATCCCCGGCCATAGAGTCGGGGATTCCGCTGCAGAAGTGAGTGACTTCGCTGTGTCCATACATGGACAGTGCAGTCACTCACTTCTCCTGTAGCGGACGCAATCCCCGGCCATAGAGTCGGGGATTCCGCTGCAGAAGTGAGTGACTTCGCTGTGTCCATACATGGACAGTGCAGTCACTCACTTCTCCTGTAGCGGACGCAATCCCCGGCCATAGAGTCGGGGATTCCGCTGCAGAAGTGAGTGACTTCGCTGTGTCCATACATGGACAGTGCAGTCACTCACTTCTCCTGTAGCGGACGCAATCCCCGGCCATAGAGTCGGGGATTCCGCTGCAGAAGTGAGTGACTTCGCTGTGTCCATACATGGACAGTGCAGTCACGCACTTCTCCTGTAGCGGAATCCCCAATCCCCGGCCGGGGATTGGGGATTCCGACTCCTACAGGGAGCAAAAAAAGACCCTCCTCACATGCACTCTGCACTGTGAGGAGGAGGAGGAGGAGGAGGAGGAGAGAGAGAGCGCGCGCGAGCGACGGAATACATGGCCATCACTCGGGACACATTCCGGTGATGCCGTGTATTACCCGGCCCTATAGACTTCTGTGGGAGCCGAACGGCCGAGTAAACGGCCGAAAATAGGGCGTGTCCCATTTTTTGGCGCCCAGGTTTCCCGGGCCGTCAAAAAATCGGTCGTGTCAATAGCCCCATTAGGGGTCTATTGTTCCTAATGCAGCCGGGTGACGGCCGATTTATGAACGGCCGTCACCCGGCCGGGAAACCCTGTCGTGTGAATAAGGGCTGAGGCCTCATTCACACGACAGGGTCCGAGTGTCGGCCGATAAAATCGTCCGTTTTTCCCGGCCGGTTTGCATCCGTTTTGCATCCGTTCTGGGCCGTGTTGCCGGCCGATTTTGACCCGTTTTGCATCCATTTTTTTCCCTGTCCATTTTAAAATCGGATGAATTTCATTTAAATTTGTTGCCACACACAGCCCTCTGTAGGTAATGCCACCCAGCCCCCTGCAGGCGATATATGGACAGTGTAGTCACTCACTTCTCCTGGAGAGGAATCCCCGGCCACGGGGTCGGGGATTCTGCTTCAGAAGTCAGTGACGTCGCTGTGTCCATATATGGACAGTGTAGTCCCTCACTTCTTCTGTAGCGGAATCCCCAATCCCCGGCCAGGGTTTGGAGATTTCGACTTCTACAGGGAGCAAAAAAAAGACCCACCTCCTCCTCCTCACATGCAATCTGCACTGTGAGGAGGAGGAGGAGAGAGAGCGCGAGCGACGGAATATATGGCCAACACTCGGGACACATTCCGGTCATGGCCGTATATTACCCGGCCCCAAAGACTTCTATGGGAGCTGGGCGGCCGGGTAAACGGCTGAAAATAGGGCATGTCCCATTTTTTGACGGCCAGATTTCCCGGGCCGTCCAAAAATCTGTCGTGTCAATAGCCCCATTAGGGGTCTATTTTTCCTAATGCAGCCGGGTGACGGCCGATTTATGAACGGCCGTCACCCGGCCGGGAAACCCTGTCGTGTGAATAAGGGCTTAGACTAGGTACATGTATGGATCAGCATGTATAAAAAAAAAAAAGGAAAGTAGCAGCATTGATATACAACAGTAGACACAATTTTTTTTTGTGTCAGACAAAGTGCACATGGCCATACTATGGTATATGTTGTATAGTAACAATTTTATGTGGTATTTCTATCTGAAGTTCATAAAGTAGATATATGTTAAATAGTAATTATTTTGTGTGGTATAACGATCTGTCTTTCAAGAAGATGTTTAAATTCAGTAAAATTCAACATTTTCTCTAAAATGTTTGTGTTTTTCACAAATAAACACTGATTTGTATCCACCAAATTTTACCACTAACATGAAGTACAATATGCAACGAGAAAACTGTCTCTCTCGCTTGGATAAGTAAAAGCATTCCAAAGTTATTACCACTAAAGTGACACATCTCCGATTTGAAAAAACTGGGCTGTGTCGACAAGACTAAAATTGGCTGCCTCGCCAAGGGGCTAAGGTAGCAGAAGTTATTGTCGTAGAAGTTGTGCCATAATCTGCCCAATCTACAAACCCAAGGTCTGGAATAAGGAAAGCAGTGTGTACAATTCTCTTCAGTCCCCCAAAAGTATATTTCAAATATATAAAATAGTCTGCTCAATGTATTATATGGTGAATTGCTAATAGATTGATGAATTGGGCAAATGGATTCTTCCATCTCTAGAAAACTTGTAAATTGCAGTTCTATGCCTGTTTCTTGTATTCAAATTATTATTATTATATTGTCAGAAATGGACTTTGTGTTTCTCCTTACTCTTTTGTATTTACCGCCAAGTTGCCCTCTTGATGGGTAGATTGAGGGTAGAACAGAGACAACGGGTGGCTTTGTGTCCGCCATAATTTTTACTTCACTAGGGTTTGCAGGTCTCCAGTTTCCCAGGTCTTTCTTAGCGTTGATTAGTTTGACTTCACAGACCATTTTAATTTAACGTTGGATTCACTTTAGTCCGTCTTAATTTTTCTTATTTTGTTTTCGCTTGTTACCTTGTGCATTGTAAGAAACCTCTCCTAAAACTCTGCAAGTAACTGCTTCTGAGACATCATTAAAGGGAACCTGTCACCAGAATTTCACCTATTAAACCAGCTATACCTGGAAGTGGGTGAAAAAAATCATTTTTATGTAACCTATAAATTATCTTTTAAGTAGCTCTGTACTTTCATTAAAGAGGCTCTGTCACCAGATTTTGCAGCCCCTATCTGCTATTGCAGCAGATCGGCGCTGCAATGTAGATTACAGTAACGTTTTTATTTTTAAAAAACGAGCATTTTTGGCCAAGTTATGACCATTTTCGTATTTATGCAAATGAGGCTTGCAAAAGTACAACTGGGCGTGTTGAAAAGTAAAAGTACAACTGGGCGTGTATTATGTGCGTACATCGGGGCGTGTTTACTACTTTTACTAGCTGGGCGTTCTGATGAGAAGTATCATCCACTTCTCTTCAGAACGCCCAGCTTCTGGCAGTGCAGACACAGCGTGTTCTCCAGAGATCACGCTGTGACGTCACTCACAGGTCCTGCATCGTGTCAGACGAGCGAGGACACATCGGCACCAGAGGCTACAGATGATTCTGCAGCAGCATCGGCGTTTGCAGGTAAGTCGATGTAGCTACTTACCTGCAAATTCTGATGCTGCTGCAGAGTCAACTGTAGCCTCTGGTGCCGACACGATGCAGGACCTGTGAGTGACGTCACAGATCTGCACTGCCAGAAGCTGGGCGTTCTGAAGAGAAGTGGATGATACTTCTCATCAGAACGCCCAGCTAGTAAAAGTAGTAAACACGCCCCGATGTACGCACATAATACACGCCCAGTTGTACTTTTACTTTTCAACACGCCCAGTTGTACTTTTGCAAGCCTCATTTGCATAAATACGAAAATGGTCATAACTTGGCCAAAAATGCTCGTTTTTAAAAATAAAAACGTTACTGTAATCTACATTGCAGTGCCTATCTGCTGCAATAGCAGATAGGGGTTGCAAAATCTGGTGACAGAGCCTCTTTAAGTCCTATCTTTGTTCTAAAAGAGTCATATCTTCATTCTTCAAGCCTTTGAGCTTTTCCCTGCCTCCTTACTTTTGATTGACAGCTCCTCACCCCCGCACACACACACACAAACCCTCGCTTGCGCAGCAATGTCCTGCTCTGGTGCATGTGCACAACGGGACACCATAGCGGTGCATGCAAAGTAACTAGATTTGAGGCCTGGACGACGCAGGGAAAGGTGTCGGACCATACATGACTGGCGCGTGCATGCCATCTGAGACGACATTTCAGCATTCAGGACGGGCCAGTTTTTAATGGTGGGCGAGCATAGGAAGAGGAACAAACGAGACTGCCGGAAGACCATAAAAGGCGCAAAATTTTTGCAACAGTCTTTCACGGTTGGAGGCGTTTTGGAGAGGGGATAACGGCAATTAACTTTTGGCCAAAGTGGCCGGTGAGGGGTAGAGTTCAATAGGAGAAATGCCTTACGTCTGATCTACTTTATTTGCTTGAATTCCAAAATAAAGATACACTTTTATACGGTGATGTATAATCCCTTCATTCAATGTCCAGACAACAATTCTGTAAACATAATACACATTTATTCCCCTTGAAGTTCAGTCCATTTTTTGCTTTAATGAATATGGGATTTATTTTAAAACCGATCACAAAGTCCGTGCTTACTGATACAAGGGCAGGTTAAAGGGGTTATCCAAATTATAAAAAATAAATAAATTGGAGCTGTAAATAAAAATCATTACGTACCTTTTTGGGTTTTTTCCTCGATGAGCATTTCTCATTTACATGCGTGCAACTTTTGACCACTACAGCCAATTAGAGGCCTCAGCGGAGATGTCGTATTCTTGGGATGAATGCTCAGAGATGGGCACCATGATGCCCGAAATACAGCAGGATGCAGAGATGCCACACTAGACTGTGTAGCGACACACCCTATATTGACAAGGAGCATAATGCCCAAATGTAAATGTATTCCTATATTTTCAGGATAAAGAGGAATTGGGCATAAGAGTTCTAAGAAAAGATGCACCAGCTTTGGTATTTCTTGGGGAATACGGACCTCTCTGTAGAGCTCATAGGTCCCATTTAATACATATTTATGATGATTTTTATTTCCTTGGTATAGTATGGAATCAACTGTCCATGTTAGCCTGATCCTACAGATGGTACTGTGTGCAGGAGTGTGCAGTGCCATCAAAGGCAGCATGTAAATTAACGGGCTTCTGGCTAGGGTACCATGCCATTAGCTCGTCAATTTATGTGGGGTGGTCTTTTTAAATGTTTAAAAATTAACCTTTTCGGTATCTTCTGACATGACAGAAGATGACGTCCATATGAGGTCTGTTATCTGAGACATCCACCAATTGCTAGTATAAAAGGCTTTGGTTATTCGTTATGAGTTAAAGTATCTCTACTCTCTGTAATGCACATTTGACTATGGGCCCCTATGTTCTAGAGGTTGTTGGAGGTCTTCGGTCACTGACCCCCACACCGCCATATGCTTACCTGTTTGTGTTGTATCCGAAGAAAGCTAAAAGGGAACATTTACTTTAACCCCTTAGTGACCAGCCCATTTTAGGCCTTAATGACCAAGCTATTTTATTCGTTTTTCTATAGTCGCATTCAAAGAGCTATAACATTTTTATTTTTTCGTCTACATAGCTGTATGAGGGCTTGATTTTTGCGGGATTAGTTGTGCTTTTTAATAGCACCATTTTTGGGTACATATAATTTTTATATTGACTTTTATTAACCTTTTTGGGGGGGATTATAACAAAAACCTGAAATTCCGCCATTGTTCTATGCGTTTTTAAATTGACGCCGTTCACTGTGTGACGTAATTAACATGTTACCTTTATTCTATGGGTCGGTACGATTACGGCGATACCACATATGTAGGGTTTTTTTTATGTTTTACGACTTTTGCACAATAAAAACACTTTTGAACTAAAATTATTTGTTTTTGCATCATCGCTTTGCAAGAGCCGTAATTTTTTTATTTTTCCATCAATGTAGTGATTTTTTTGGGCTTGTTTTCTGCGGGACAAGACGTAGTTTTGAATGGTACTGTTTTGGGATGCATGGGACTTATTGATTCATTTTTATTATCACTTTTTTGGGGGACAATGGAAAAAAATTGCAATTTCGCCATGGTTTTTTGCGTTTTTTTTTACGGTGTTCACCTTGCGGTTTAAATGACATATTAACTTTATTAATGGAGTCATTACGGTCGCGGCGATACCACATGTGTACTTTTTTTTTTTTTTTTTTTTTTTTTACACTTTTACTAAATAAAACCACTTTTAGTGGAAAAAAATGATTTTATTTATTTTTTTACTGTACTTTTTATTAATAATTTTTATTTCACTTTGATGACTTATTTTATTAGTCCCACTAGGGGACTTTACTGTGCGATGTTCCGATCGCTGCTATAATGCTTTGGTATACTTCGTATACCAGAGCATTATTGCCTGTCAGTGTAAATCTGACAGGCAATCTGTTAGGACGTGCCTCCGGCGCGTCCTAACAGGCATATGTCCAGGGCAGACCTGGGGGCTTTTATCAAGCCCCCGGCTCCATGACACCCCATCGGAGACCCGCGATTGCATTCGCGGGCCGCCGATGGGTGACAGAGGGAGTGCACTCCCTTTGTAAACAAAGTTAAATGCCGCGGTCGCTATTGACGGCGGCATTTAACGGGTTAAACGGCCGCGATCGAAGTAAACTTTGATCACGGGCGTTGGAGCAGGAGCTCAGCTGTCATCAGACCGCAGAGCCCAGGCTCCTGCCTGCACGGGAGACCCGTGCAGGACTTAGACTAGGCTGACGTGAAAAGGCGTCAGCCTAGCCTAAAGCCCATTAGTGACTCACGTGAAAAGGCGTATTGGTGGTCACTAAGGGGTTAAACCCTTCCCGACATTTGTCGTAAGTATACGTCATGGAAAGCCAGTGCTTCCCGCAAAATGACGTAGACTTATGACAAATGCATGGCACCGGCTCAGAAGCGGAGTCTGTACCATAATCCCCGGATATCTTACAGCTGACATCCTACTGTAATGGCAGGGACCGAAGTTAGCTTCGATCCCCGCCATTAACCCATTAAATGCAGCCGTCCTAAGCAATCGCTGCATTTAAGGTGTTTGCAGCTCATCGACAGCCCAGCAATAAAATCGCCGGGGTGTCGGTGGCTGCAATGGCAACCGAAGGCCTAATACTGGCCTCCCGGTGTGCCTAGCACGGAAAATTAGGCGGTGCCTGAAAGGCTTCCGTAGCCGCCGGCAGGATGGCGCTGGCTCAGGAGCTGAGCTGGCGTCATCAGCGGTGGATGTCAGCTGTATGTTACAGCTGACATCCACCTGTAACGGCAGGAACCGGAGCTAGCTCCGATCCCAGCCATTAACCCCTTAGGTGCAGCGATCAGATGCGATTGCTGCATCTTTGTGGTTAGCAGATCGGCAGCTGTGCCAACTGCTCTTATGGCAACAGGAGACCTAACAATGGCCTCCTGTCTGCCATTACGGAAGCCGATTATGCCCTGCCCGGAGGCGAAGCCTAATCTGCTTGCTGTCAGTAAATGACTGACAGATCTAATACATTGGACTACATAGGTAGTGCAATGTATTAAAAAAAAAAAACTGACAGTGGGATCTTCAAGTCCCCTAGTGGCACTAAAGAAAAGTGTAAAAAAAAAAGTATCAAGTAATAAAATAAAACGCAATCGCCCTTTTTCCCTCAAGTCCTTTTATTATTGAAAAAAATAAATAAACCATACATATTTGGTATCACCATGACCGTAACGGCCTAAACTATAAAAATAGGTTTATTCCACGTGGTGAACGGCGTAAAAAACCATGCTAGAATTTCTGTTATTTGGTCACTTTGCCCTACAAAACTTGAAATAGAAAGTGATCAAAAAATCACACGTATCCAGAAATGGTACCTGTAAAAACTATAGCTACGACGAAAAATTAAAGTTATGGTTCTCACAACTTGGCGACAGAAAAAATACATTCTTTTTACAAAAGTAATTTTATTGTGCAAAAAGTTGTTAAACATCAAAAGTGATATAAATTAGGTATCACCGGAATCGTACTGATCTGCAGAATAACGTTAACATGTAGTTTATAACGCATGGTGAACCCTGTATAACAAAAAACTAAAAAAACTATGCCAGAATTGCTGTTTTTTGGTCACCTTGCCTCAAAAAATAGGATAGAGTGATCAAAAAGTCGCATGTACCAATAATAACTACAGCGCGTCCCACAACAGCTCTCGTACCACTAAGTCTATGAAAAAATTTAATTAGATAAAGAGGCTCTGTCACCAGATTCTCAAATCCCTATCGCCTATTGCATGTGATCGGAGCTGCAATGTAGATAACCAGAACGTATTGTTTTTTTAAAAAACGTTAATTTTTGGCCAAGTTATGAGCTATTTTGTATATATATGCAAATGAGGTTTTAAATGAACAACTGGGCGTGTTTTTTTTCATATGTCCAACTGGGCGTGTTTACTTGTTTTACTAACTGGGCGTTGTGAATAGAAGTGTATGATGCTGACAAATCAGTGACCTGTCAGCATCATGCACTCCTCTCCATTCATTTACACAGCAGCATCACGTTCTTACTAGAACGATGTGTAGCCACATACACAGACATTAACGTTAATCAAGTGTCCTGATAATGAATACACATGACCTCCAGCCTGGACGTCATGTGTAGTCAGAATCCTGATACTTCTGAATCTTTTCTGTGAGATTTCCAGCGAGATTACGAGGTAAACGAGATTTCGTTTCCCTTGCTGGAAATCTCACAGAAAAGATTCAGAAGTATCAGGATTCTGACTACACATGACGTCCAGGCTGGAGGTCATGTGTATTCATTATCAGGACACTTGATTAACGTTAATGTCTGTGTATGTGGCTACACATCGTTCTAGTAAGAACGTGATGCTGCTCTGTAAATGAATGGAGAGGAGTGCATGATGCTGACAGGTCACTGATTCGTCAGCATCATACACTTCTATTCACAACGCCCAGTTAGTAAAACAAGTAAACACGCCCAGTTAAAAACAATATCATTTGCATATATATATATATATATATATATATATATATATATATAAAATAGCTCATAACTTGGCCAAAAATGAACGTTTTTCAAAAAAAAAAAAAAAAAGCGTTACTGTTATCTACATTGCAGCGTCGATCACATGCAATAGGCGATAGGGATTTGAGAATCTGGTGACAGAGCCTTTTTAAGGCTCCAATAAGTCAGGTAATAAAAATATGCGGTTGTGCAGATCAGAGGGGAACATTTTGTCTGTTTCAAGAGGCAATTTATCGGGCCCCTAAAATTAGGGAACCAGGAAGGGGAGGGCCCAAACATATCTGCTGGAAGCGAGGGTGCCCATATTATACCAGGACAACACTGTCCCAGCAAAATTCCCCAAACTGCAAAGGTGTGGGGTGTGGACCAAATGGGGGATAAGTAAAGACACCATTTATCAGTGCGAAACTGGCCTGTGCAGAAAGGATTTCTTCACAGCGTAACATACATTTATGAATTATTTTATTGTTTACCCCATTATTATACCACCTGACTATGCCCCTGATGTACTCCGCACAGCTTACAGGTACCCCCACATTTTAAACTGAAATACCAGTAATACACAAACAAAACTACTACCAAGCAAAATCTACGCTTCAAAAGCCAAATGGCGCTCCCACCTTAGCTAAACCTACATTTTCTTTGAAGGAATGTAGATTTCCATTTTCACGGCCTACTTCCAATAATTTCTGCAATAAACCTGTAGGGTCAAAATGCTCACTATACCCCTAGATAATTTCATTAAGGGGTGTAGTTTACCAAATGGGGTAACTTTTGGGGGATTTCCACTCTTCAAACCCGACATGGTGCCTAAAATATATTCTAATAAAAAGGAGGCCAAAAATCCACTAGGTGCTCCTTTGCTTCTGAGGCCGGTGCTTCAGTCCATTACCACACTAGGGCCACATGTGGGATATTTCCTAAAACTGCAGAACCTGGGCAATAAATATTGAATTGTGTTTCTCTGGTAAAACTTTGTGTTACAAAAGAAATGGTTTAAAAATGAATTTCTGCAACAACAAAAAATAAAATGTGTAAATTTCACCTCTACTTTGGTTTAATTCCTGTAAAACATCTAAGAAACCTTCTAAATGGTGTTTTGAATACTTTGAGGGGTGACGTTTTTAAACTGGGATGACTTTTTTTTAGGGGGTTTCTAATATATAAGGCCCTAAAATCCACTTCACAACTGAACTGGCCCCTGCAAAAATAGCCTTTTGAAATTTTCTTGAATATGTGAGAAATTGCTGCTAAAGTTCTAAGCCTTCTAATGTCTTAGAAAAAGAAAAGGATGTTCAAAAAACAATGGCAATCTAAAGTAGACATATGGGGGATGTTAATTAGCAACTATTTTGCGTGGTATAACTGCCTGTCTAACAAGCAGAAACATAAAAATTTTGAATTATGTTAATTTTTAAAAAAATTTTGGCGTTTTTCACAATTAAATACTGAATGTATCGAGCAAATTTTGCCAGTAACAAAGTCCAATGTGTCATGAGAAAACAATCTCCGAATCAGTTGGATAGGTAAAAGCATTCCAAAGTTATTACCACATAAAGTGACACATGTCAGATTTGAAAAATAAGGCGCTCTCAGGAAGGTCGAAAGTGGCCAAAGATGCAAGGGGTTAAAGTTTGCCTTTGCTTTTCCAGATTCCCATCTTCAACCTTTTTTTCACAATGTTTAGCATCATAAAGGAACTTCCTGCCCACTCTGGAAATGAACTGTAAAAGTCACTAGGTTAACTTTTTCCATGTTACAACCCTGTCGACCGGCTGATGATCGATTACTGTATCCTCCCTCAAAGTCCTCCTAATATTCACCTCAACTTTCCCGGCGCATGTGCTGTCTAACCGTGAAGCCAGAGGGGAGTTGAGCGCACGACTGGATAGTACGTTAAATGTATGGGATTTCAGCTGTGCTCTGCCAGGGGGTGCAGCTGTCAATCAAGCAAGCAGAGGTGCAGTTAATGGACCATCAGGATAACGCCAGACATATCTAAAGACCAAACGCCTAGTGGATTTTTTTTTTAAAATTTAAGTTACTTATATAGCGCCAACATATTACGCGGCGCTGTACATTGGTCCTCTTTTTTTTTACTGTCCCCATTGGAGCTCACAATCTAAATTCCCTATTGGTATGTTTTTGGGGTGTGGGAGGAAACCGGAGTACCCGGAGGAAACCCACGCAAACACTTAGAGTTCGGGAAAAGTTTGAGGATAGATTTTACAAGCACAGGGACTCCTTTACACATGATTTGGGAAATGAGGTACATGATTTTTTTTAAGCATTTTCAGACTATATACTTTTGTTTTGGGGGGGTCAAATGTTAACTTTTTTATGTCAAATTATACAGTGCAACATTTAATTTCTATTTTTATTTTTATTTTTCAGCTGAAGATGGGGCTTTGCTTGGAAAGATTGAGAAGGTTCAAGTATTTAGGAATGACCGACGTGAAGGTATTGATCTGAAACTGTCCAATGGCTGGAGGGAAGGGGGAGGGGGGGGACGGTCTCCTTTCAGTTTCTTATCTTAATCTCCCACAAACACGGGCATAATACCCTTTGTTCTTCTTAAATAATATTCACAATGGACTTGTCTGTGCCAATGGATAATAAGTAGTGTGTGTGCCAACATTTTGATTACATTACATTAAAATGGGACAGGCCGTACAGAAAAAACACTTGGCTAGGCATTTTTTTCTTGAATTAACATCCTACCAGTATAACATCCGAACACAAAATTGCCACACTGTAATTTCCGAGCCCAGTTGGAGGATGGTTATGCAAATGACAGTTCCGATCAGCTTAAATGTTGAGAAAACGCAAAATTGGTTATGAAGGGATTGCTTTAAAGAGGTTGTCTGAGAGAAAAAAAAAAAAAAAAAGCACCACCAACACTACTTACCCGTTAAATCCCTTGCTGCTCCAGCCCCAATGCTTCTGTGGTCCCCACGCCAGACTTTTACATTCCATGACCAATGACCTGCTGTTGCCAGCATGTGATTGCTGGAATGTAAAAAGAGACCGGCAGACCGTTGGAGTGTTGCGAGGTTTAACCACTTAATGGCCGGGGTGTTTTTTTATAAAGAATTTTGGGAAAGCGGTGGTTTAACGGCACTAACTTTTATTTGTTGGGCTAGCACAGGGCACTAACATAGGGCCGTTTTAATACCTTTTTTTAGACCACTATTTTTTATTTATTTTTTAGTCGTTTTATTAGTGCAATATATATATAAAGTAAAGAAAAATATTAGTTTTTTTTCCTTTCCCAATTTATCGTCCTTCATTCTTTAAAATTGGTTCTTTTTTTGTTTTGGTTGTTTCAATACATAAAATGTATAGTCTCGGGTGAAAATAGTTTAGGTTGGCATGGGCAGTGTGGTGTGTTTTGGGTTTTTCTTTGTTTTTTATTTCCCTTTTTTTGTATTTATATAATTTTTTTGTTTTTTAAATACTGTATGTATTTTTATTACATAATATGTCCCCTATGAGATCATAAAATACCTTTTTGAGGGCATTCACACTTCATCGTTTTTTTTTTTTTTTAAAGTTTACAACTGAGGCTTCCATAGGAGCCTGAGTTACAGGGGAAAAACAGCCCCCTTTGGTGACCTCAGTCACTCGCAGAGCTTATCTGGTTCACAGATCCATGTTGGAGGTATCTAGGTCCAAAAGAGGCAGCGTCATGGCTTCTACCTCTATTCACTACCTATTGCTCATTGAGCGCCATGTAGGTGGGCAAATAAGACCAAAGCAGTTATAAACTTTACATGGTTCTGCTAGATTGTAGAAGTTTTAACACTTCAATGACTTGTCCTAGTTTAGTAGTTAACCCCTTTATGACCATAATCCGTGTTTGTATGTTGCAAGGGAAGGATGGTCTATGAAGCGGGCTCTTGCTATACGCAGCAGGTGTCAGCTGTATGTTACAACATTAAAATCCGTTACCTGCTGTACCTGCGTGCAGTGGCAAAAGCTTGGAAGATCTGAAGCAGCCCTTGTAGAACTAGAGGCCTCAGGAGGAATAGTGAAACCTGTTAGGGACTTTATTAATTTCCTATCTGCATACGTGCTGGGGAAAGGACTTTTCTTCTAGGTTGTGAGTTCTTAAACTGTTAGCGCGGCGTAATACTTTTATTCTGTACTTCCCTTTGAGTATTGTGGATGGATCTTTTTCTTTTTTTTTTTTTAATATACATACCTTCTTCGGTTTTTTTGTTGTTTTAGTGGAGTGCAACAGAAATACAGATGTCCTGTGCCTGCTAGAGCGAGTGTCTGGCTATCTAAAGACAACCAGGCACATAGTCTAGTTAAATTAGCATTGATCCCAACTGTTTTACCCCTTAGATGCGGTGGTCAATAGTGACCACGGCATCTAAGTGGTTTTAAAGGGAGGGGACTCCCCTTCTCACACCATCAGCATACCCGCGACGTGATCGGGGACTGCTGATTGTTATAGCAGCCGGGGCACTAACGAAGGCTCCCAGGTCTGCCTTTACTGAATGCCCATTAAGCTCTGCCAAATGCATGACCCAATAGATTCTTGTCAGTTTAAACTGACAAGCATCTAATACACTGCAATACAGAAGTTTTGCAGTGTATTATAAGAGCAATCAAAATATTGCATAGTAACGTCCCCTGGTGGGACTAATAAAAAAAAAGTAACAAACCGTTTAATAAAGTTTATAATAAATATAAAAAATCCCAAGTATAAAACCTACTTTTTCTCCCTACAAAATGCCTTATGAAAAAGCCCAAAAAATGTAAAAAGCTACACATAATTGGTATCGCCGTGTCCATAACAACCTGAACTATAAAACAATTACGTTATTTACCCCACACGGTGAACGCCGTAAAAATAGAATTGAAAAAAATTGTCAGGATTGCTTTTCATCCTGCCTTCTAAAAAATATGATAAAGAGTGATCAAATCACTCTACGAATACGAATAAAAACTACAAGTTGTCCAGCAAAATATAAGTCCTCGTACAGCTACGTTGGCGGAAATATTACAATGTTATGGCTCTTAGTATATGGCTCCTGAACGCTAGCTAGGGGAAAACTGAACAAAGGAAAGACCGCGGCTACTGAATACCAGCTGGGGGGTGCACATAGGAGAGACCACGGCTACTAAACACCTGATTTCGAGGGTGCACAGAGGAGAGCGAACTAACCGGTTTTGTTAGTTTTTTATATAGTGCGGTTCTTCTGGCACTGGTCACCAGGAGAGAGCAGTGCTTTGTTATGTGCTTGGAGATGCTGAGCACCAGGAGAGAGAGCATTGCTGCATTGTGTGCTTGTGCAATGAAGCACTGTTCTCTCACCTTGTGATCAGTGCCGCCAAGAACATAATGAAGCACTGCTCCACGTGTCGGCTGTGGCACCAGTGATACAAGTTGCTGACCCCTCCACTTGAACATGTGATCCTCTAATCGCTCACCTCAATACTATTGTATAGAAGTGTATTATGCCGGTCAGTTTTAGGCTTAGTTCACATTACGCTAAATATGTGTATGTAGGGAAAAGCTCCCGACATATATGTTGAAAGTAGGCTTTGACCGATGCCAACTTTCTCCATAGTTCACGTCATGAGTGTTCATGACGTATCCGTTTTACGAATACCAATGCCACTATTAGGCATCCCCTTCATCATATCCGTCAACTGTAGACTATAATGGTATCGGTTTAGTGTATACGTCATGAAGAGCTATGAAGGAGCCCATGACGTATACGCTAAATGTATGCCTGTGATGTATACAATACAGTGGCGTACATCATCCGTAGACTATTAAGTTAAAAAAACGTATATCGTGCGGTATACATTTTTTTATGGGTTTTCGTTGTATGGTATAGCATAGTTAACTACGCTATTTCTTACCTAATAAAAATAAAAAGTATACCAGCCCAAGGAAGTCCAGTAGGACACTCATTTGGTCTCGGTCATGCTATTGGAGCTATATAGACACGATTGTCATGTATGCCGGGAGCTATTCCACCATACTCGCTAAATGTAGGGCAATAAAGAGATGTGAAGGCGGCTTTACATGGGCTCTTTTTACTACGGCTGGGCTTTTGTAGGTTTCTATACATGGCAGCCCTGGGAGACGTTTAGTCCCCGGGTTGCAATAGCAACCCATCGGCACAACATGATAGTGTTGTGGGATTGCCTCCCTCTGCGTCTGGGAGCGCCTCTCTCTGCAGTCCACATTGACCAAGGCATCTAAGGGGTTAATTCGCCGGGATCTCACCCTGGCCGTTAGAGCGGGATGCCAGCTATAATGATAGCCGCAAGTGATGGTGTAGGCACAGATCCAGTGCTCACTCCATAATTGCGCTGCAATAGTACGCTGGAACATCATAGTACGTTTGTTTTTTTATGAAATTTCCTTTTTGCTATTTTTTTTTAATTTTATCTTGGACAACCCCTTTAACGATAGTTTAAATTAATAGTTTTATACTTTTATAAAAGTGGTATTCGGCCTGAACTTCGTTCTTTTCAATGGAATTGCATAATAAAACTGTCACAATTATAGTGATGTATATGCCCCGATATGTTACTGCACAGATTTTAATTTTTGTATATTAATGTTAGCACTTTGTGTCAGCAAAACAATTGACCTGTACATTAATATAATAATTTTATACTTCCATGTGTCATCCCTGTGCTTATTTCAGTTGTCTGTTACAACAGGTCTTATGCGTTCTCGTGTTAAGGGAGCAGATGCAGCCCAATCTAAAGTTCTCACTTTCCTTGATAGCCACTGTGAATGTAACGAACACTGGCTGGAGCCCCTACTTGAGAGAGTTGCTGAGGTAACCAGCTCTATAAGATAATATTGCAGTTTATTTCTATGGGTCTTTTTTTTTTTTTTTGGAGATGATCATGCGGGATGGACAGTAAAATATTTTTGAAATCTGAAAAACAGGCTTAAACATAACAAACATTTCTTAAAGTAAAAAAAGCGCATTATACCCGCTAATGATTTTAGTAGAGTAGAGCTTGAGCATGATGATGGCTCATTAAGAATAAAGACACTTATTGACCGCTTCCCGATGTATTACGTATACTTAAGTCATAGCCGGGTAGGGGGAAGTATGGAGCAGGCTCGTGGGCTGAGCCTGCTCGATACAACGCGGGTGTCCGCTGTATGTTACAGCTGACACTTCACTGTAACGAGTGGGATACCACTCGAGAGTGATCCCGCACTTTTAACCCCTTAGATGCATCTAAGGCGTTAGGTGGCGACAGCCCATTGGCCCATGACGCCAACACAGTTAGTATGGCAGCCTGGGGCCGGACTGATGAAGGTCCCCAGGTTTGCCAGCTTTGTACTCCGGACTCTGACAGGGCTTAATAGGAGAATATCAGAATCCCTATATACTGCATACAAAATCACTGGTTAAAGTCCCAAAAGGGGACTAATGAAAAAAGAGTAAAAGGTTTTTTGTTTATGTGCACAAAAAAAATGTAAAGTTCAATAAAACCCTTTCCCCCAGTTTTTCCCCTAAATCATTGTAAAAAAAATAAAAAAATTGGTATAGCCGTGTCCATAAAAGTCTGAACTATTACAGTAGAACATTATTTAGCCCGCGTGGTGAATGCCATAAAAAAAAAAAAATAATAATAATGTAAACCGCCAGAATCTGTGTTTTGGTCACCATCTCCCACAAAAAGCGATAAGCGATACAAACTTGCATGTACCCCAAAACTGTACAAATAAAGACTACATCTCTTCCCACAAACAATAAGCCCTCATACCACTCAATCGACAGACAAATATAAAAGTTGTGGCTCCCAGAATGTGGCGACACAAAATAAATTTTATTTTTAACAATTTGTGTTTTCCTTGCAGTAAAATGATAAAAAATATATATTAATTTGGTATCGCCGTAATCATATTGAGCCACAGAATAAAGTTAAAATAAAATTTTAATTGCACGGTGAATGCTGTAAAAACGAAACCTAAAAGACAATGGAGGAATCACTGTTGTTTTAGCATCCAGGCCGGCATCCTGGGATGAGGTTTCATCCCATGTGACCGCCGCTGGTCCCAGTTCCAACTGCATTTGCATTCTTAGGATGCAGATACAGTTGAATTGAATGCTGTAGAAAGGAGTGAAGGCCCCTTGCCCCAGCATTCACTCTGCCGTGAGTGGTTCGGCGCCGGCAGGTGCGATGTAGCAACGTAGTCGCGCCTGTCTGCGCCAAGTCACTCACAGCACGAACCGGAGTAGAAGGATCCTCCACCCATCGTGGGAACGGGAATAGGTAAGTAATTATGTTTTGTTTTTTTATTAGGCACATATGGGGGAATTATACTGGGTATGGGATGGGGGGTTAATATGGTGGCAGCTATGGGAGCATTTTAAGGTATGGGGCAGCTAAGGGGGGCATTATACTGTGGGGGCAGTTATGGGGAGCATTATATTATGGGGGAAGCTATTGGGAGCATTATATTGTATTGGGGAGCATTATACTGTGGGGGCAGCTATGGGGAGCATTATACTATGTGGGGGCATTATACTGTGGAGGCAGCTATGGGGGCATTATACTGTGGGGGCATCCATGGGGACTGTTGGGCAGGCAAGACTACTGGGCATAGGCACGGGAAGGGGTCTGGTGGTAGTGGGGCCCAAGCTGAATTCTTGCACCAGGGCCCATGAGCCTTTAGCTACGCCCCTGCTGCTATTTGTTGTGGGTTTTACCTCCCTATTGAATTCATTGGGGTAAGCACGCAACAAATAAGGAGTGTTTACGTAAATACAATTGACATGCTGTGGAATTTAATTCTGCACTGCATTACAGAAGTGGTTTTTTTTTATTTAGAAAAATTATCATTTTTTACGGAGTTATGACCTATTTTAGCTTTATGCTAATGAGTTTCTTAATGGACAACTGGGCGTGTTTTTACTTTTTGACCAAGTGGGCGTTGTGTAGAGAAGTGTACGACGCTGACCAATCTGTGACCAATCAGCGTCATACACTTCTTCTCCCCATTCATTTACACAGCATATAGGGATTTTATTACATCACTATGTGCAGCCACATAAACACACTATAACGTTACTCAAGTGTCCTGACAGTGAATATACATTACCTCCAGCCAGGACGTGATGTCTATTCAGAATCCTGACACTTCTGTAGCGTCTGTGTGATATTTACAGCAAGGCAAGCGTAATCTCGTTTTAAATGACAGGTTACATCGTAATCTTGCGAGATTACGCTTGCCTTGCTGTAAATATTACACAGTCGCTACAGAAGTGTCAGGATTCTGAATAGACATCACGTCCTGGCTGGAGGTAATGTATATTAACTGTCAGGACACTTGAGTAAAGTTAGTGTGTTTATGTGGCTGCACATAGTGATGTAATAAAATCCCTATATGCTATGTAAATGAATGGGGAGAAGTGTATGACACTGATTGGTCCGCGTCATACACTTCTCTCCACAATGCCCACTAGGTCAAAAAGTAAAACACGCCCAGTTGTCCATTAAGAAACTCATTAGCATAAAGCTAATATAGGTCATAACTCCGTCAAAAATTATCGTTTTTCTAAATAAAAAAACACTGCTGTAATCTACATTACAGCGCCAATCATATTATGTACAAGATAGGCCACTTATAATGTGGTGACAGAGCCTCTTTAATGGGATAGTAAAAAAAAATTTCCCCAAAAAGTCATATTTTGCATAAAATATACAATAAACGACTGTAATAACCTGAAGAATTAATCTAACGGGTTATTTAGCATGAAACATGAACGGGATAAAAAAGAAACAAGAAAAAGCGATTCTCTGCATAGTTTCTCCTATATTTTCGCTGTAAAAATATTTTTCTCTTCTACCCCCCAAACTGCGAAAAAAAAGAATACAATTTCTCCTACATAAAACAAGGCCTCGTATGGCCACGTCAATGAAAAGAAAAAAGGTATGGCTGCTGAAAGGCAGTGAGGTAAAAACAGAAAAATTTAGCTGGTCATTAAGGTTTTTTCAGGCTCGGTCATTAAGGGGTTAAGCAACAAGTAATTAGTCAGTTTAGTTAATTTGTTGAAAGCAGGAAAAATTTCAAATTTGCTCAGATCCTTTCGCTTGTACAAGAGCCAAAATGTAATGGTCAGAGCATCTCTAAGATGGCAGACCTTGTGGGGTTTCCCAGTATGCAAAGGTTGGACCACTTTTCAGTGTTACTAAGAAATGACATTAGGTGAAGCAGCGACAATGTCATGGGCATCTGAAACTCATTGATGCGTATGGAGAGTAAAGACTACCCCTTCTGATCAGATACCACAAAAGAAGCTACTGTAGCACAAATTACTAAATAAGTTAATGCTGGCTAGAATAGGGTCCGCTCAGCTGCAGACCAGTCTTAGTGCTCATGCTGGACCCATGTTCACCACCGAAAGCCCCTACAATGGGCGTGTGATCTAAACTGGACCATGGAACGGTGAAAGAAGGTGGCCTGGTTTGATGAATCATGTTTTCTTTACTTGTTAACGTATTCACCGGGGGACACTGTACGATGGGTATAAGCCGCTGTCACTAGAAGGCTGACTCTAGGTAAATATAAAAGTGTGGCTCCGGCCAGTGGGCTATACCCTCTGCTGAGCACTCAGCTTCTCCATTTTAGCATCGTGTCTGTAGGAGGCAGACATGTCCTGCACTGCAGGCAATTCTGCTAGATTTTTTTTGTTTTACTTATTTTTATTTATTTTTCAGGTGCAGGGTGCGAGTCCGTCGTGTGTTCCCCTCGTGACTCTTCTGCGGGCACTGGGCGGAATTAATTCCTACTGTTTGAGTGGATGCCTTCCATTTTGGCAGATGCTCTTCCCACTAATTCTCAATGGATGCCCACCTCTCTTGTGAATGTTCCCCGCCTTGGTCTCCCAGTCCCCTATTATTACTGCATCGGCGGTTGAGAATTCCGGACAGTCACACTACATGTGTGCGTTTTCCAAAGGGGTGACAGGCTGCGCCTGAAGATCACTGACCGGTAAAGTCCCCATCCTGCCATTGGGAGCTGCTGTGGTGGTGGAGCATTCAGACTAACTCAGCGGGCTTTGCGGCATTATACATATTTATATAATATGTATGTGTGTTTTTATTCTGAGGTGTTTCTAAAGGGTTTTCAAACACTTATGTGCTGGCAGACATACGTCCGCATTATCTTCTGCTTTTTACTACAAGCCGCGGCGTTCCGCCGGTCTATGCACGTGTCCAAGAGTGCGGACTATGTTTCCTTTCCCTGATGAGTGTATTACCAAAGGTCAGCTCACCCCAAAGTAGATTCTTCCATGGCTCAGCTTTATGAAAATACGAAAATACTACCTTACCATTTTCAGATGCTTCCGCCTTAAAGCATCCAGTTGATGCCAAAGTTGAGTCCACATCAAAAGCCACTTTCAGCATGGCTGCAGCTTCTGTCACACCCTCTTTTGCAGCATATTGTATTCGCTTGGCTAGTATTGAACTACCTTCTCAACTACAGGAAGCAATTTATTCAGTGGACTTAAGTGGATACTTCCCTGCTAGCTGCACCGCTTTTGCAGATGTCTAAACATATCTGTGGCGTCTTCTTCCAGGCTGCCCAAAGGTCGGCTAAGGCCATAGCTAATGTGGTAGCTGTTCGCTGGGCCATTTGGACTAGGAACTGGGATACTGACGGTGCCTCTAGGAAGATTTTCGCCCTTCTATTTGCGCAGGATCTCCTTTATGGACCTGACCTGGTCTAGCTAATTTCTGAACCTACAGGAGGAAGGAGCACTTTACATCCACAACATAGTCAAAGACGACGCCCAGTTTCCTCACTCAGAAGACAAAGATGGTTTCTTTCATTTCGGTACTTGGCCCTACGTCAGAGGCAGAACTGCCGTCCCTTACGAGAGCAGAGACCTTCCTTCCGGTCTAGAAACTCCTGGCTGCCCCGCATCACACCTGCTAGACCTGCTCCAGCACAGCGGCTTCCACAGCCTGAAAATTTGCCCTCACCAGAGCTGCTCCCTCGGCTGGGGGCTGGCTACTCTCTCTATCCAGGAGACATGGCTTGAAAACGTCGAAGACGCCTGGGTGCAGGCGATTGTGTCGACAGGCCACAAAATTAGTTTTCTCCCTTTTTTTTTTTCGGTCAACGCGCCTTGGTGCCCCTCCAGGGCCCAAGCTTTTTTTCAACCCATTCAAAGCCTCCTCCATCAAGGAGTAATTGTCCCAGTACCAACTCAAGGACTGTTCAAAGGGTTTTATGTAAAGCTTTTCACAGTACAAAAGGACGGATTTCTTCGACCTATTTTGAATCTAAAACCTCTCAATCGATATGTGAAGATTCAAAGTTTTCGCATGGAGTTTCTGCGATCGGTGGTCGCTTCCTTGAAGTTCGACAAATTCCTGTCCTCAATAGACTTCAACGATGCTTATCTTCCTGTTCCCATTGCTCAAGTACATCAGCGTTTCCTCCGCTTTGCAGTAAGTTCCGAGCATTTCCAGTTTGTGGCCCTCCCCTTCGGGATGCCCACGGCACCAGGGGTTTTCACAAAGGTCATGGCGTCACCCATTGCTCTCCTCCGATCCCAAGGGCTAGCGGTTATCCCATACTTGTCCTGTTTGGAAGGTGCCTTCACCAGAAGATCGTCCAACTTGGACAAACACAACATTACACTGGATTGTCTTCGCAGATTTGGATGGCTGATCAACAGCACCAAGTCATCCCTCGCTCATTCTCAGAGAATGGAGTTTCTAGGGATGGTCCTGTATACACAGGCAGCCAGGGTATTCTTACCCAGGCACAAAATCATCACACTCAGACAGGGAGTGACAGTACTCCGCAGGAATGCTCCATTCGCTTCTGCATGAAATTCTTGGGGACGATAGGCAGTCCCATTTGCTCAATTTCACTCCCGATCTCTAAAGCTGGCAATTCCATCTAATAGGGTCAAGTCACCGAACTCCTTGGATCTAATGATCCGTTTGCCCCCTTCAGTTAAGATGGAGCTTCCCGTGGTGGATGTCTTTCCCCAACAAATCCCTTCACAACTCTCCACTGGCAGGTCATCCCAAGTTTGTCCGGCTGGGGGCGGTCTTCGGCTGCCTCACAGTCCAGGGCACCTGGTACAACCTGGAAGCTCCACTCCAGATCAGCATCTTGGAGCAGAGAGCCATTTTCCTGGCCCTGTCTTACTGGATGTCATCTCCAGAGTCTACCAGTGTGGATACAGACAAATAACTCTTACAGCAGTGGCTTATATCAATTATCAGGGAGGTACAAGAAGCAGGACTGTATGGAAGGAAACACCAACATACTTTGCTGGGCAGAACAAAACATCTCAGCAATCTCAGAAGTGCACATCCCAGGAGTGGAAAACTAGGAGGCAGATTACCTGATCCGGGAACGCCTGGGTCCCAGAGAATGGTCTCTTCATCGAGAGATTTTTCACCGCATCTTCATTCGGTGGGGTTTCCCAGAGGTGGATCACTTTCCCTCTCACCTCGATTACAAGTGCCAGGGCTACGTCGCCAGGGCTATAGGAGCCAACACTCTGGTTTTCTCATGGTCGTCCTTTGACCTTCTTTGTTTTTCCTCCCCTCCCACTCCTGCCCCGAGTGCTGAAAATGGTCAAGGACGCAGGAATCCCAGCCATTCTGGTGGCCCCGTAAATTTTCCATCCCGTGAATTATGCCCTTCCTTTGGGTCAGATTGGCTACTCTAAAGGGTCAGGTTTCAGCCCTATCTATTCTTTTCCAACTCATTTTGGCTTTTCACGATCCCATTAAGACTTTTTGAAGAGAGTCGCACATTGTGCTCTTAATCCGTCGTCTCTGGAACCTTGGCATCTCAATCTGGTCCTTGATGCTCTCCAGGCTGCACCCTTCGAAACTTTGCAGGAAGATTCTCTCAGGATGTTATCTTAGATGGCAATTTTCCTTGTGCCGATCACCGCTATCCATAGATTTTCTAAACTGGCAGCCTTGTCCTGCAAGCCTCTGTTTACGGTTTTTCATAGGGACAAGGTGGTGCTATGTCCGGTGCCATAGTTACATCCTAATGTGGTTTCCTCCTTCCATCTTAATGAGAAAATTGTCCTACCTTAGTTTTTGTCCTTAACCTTCTCACCCACGAGAACGTGCCTTACATTGCTTGGATATAGTTAGAGCCCTTCGGGTCTACATTGCTGCTGCGAAGTCCTTCTGGAAGTCGGACTCCTGTTCCAATTTTTGTTTTGCCCATTCTGCGAATTCAGTGCGCCGATCTGGGTCATCCTCGTTGAGATGCTGCAGCAGCTGGAGTTTGCAAGGGTGCCATTTGTGAGTAGCTAATATCCGTCGAAGGGATGTTCGACTGATGCCACTCTCCAGTGACATGCGGCGAGTGCTACGCTGTGGGCTCTTGCTGAATGAAGCTAGGACAGCCACTGATTCTTCATTAGTGACAGTTTTCATGCGTCCACATTTGGACAAATCCAACACTGAATCAGTTTCACGAAACTTGGCAAGCAGTTTGCAAACTGTAGCATGGGAGATGGGTGGTCTCGTAGGGTGTCTTGCATTGAAATCTGCTGCAATGACCCGGGTACTGCGTTCACCAGACATCAACACAATTTCTATCCGCTCCTCACGTGTTAACCTCTGCGACATGTCAATGGCTGTAAACAAAGAGAAGCTTGTAAATAACTCATGAAAGAATAAAGTAACGTTAAAACCAAGCACACCATTGTTTTTCTTGTGAAATTCTCGATAAGTTTGATGTGTCACATGACCCTCTTCCCATTAAAAAAACTAAAGTTGGATACAAAATGGCCGACTTCAAAATTGCCGCTAGGTCAACACCCAGCTTGAAAAGTTTCCCCCCTCCCATATACTAATGTGCCACAAACAGGAAGTTAATATCATCAACCATTCCCATTTTATTTAGGTGTATCCATATAAATGGCCCACCCTGTACAATGGATATAGAAGAAATAGACGGGCCTTTGTCTATACGAGACAAAATGTTTGCAGGATTGGTTACTCCTAAAAGAAGGGTCTAAAATATTGAGCAAAGGGAGACCCAAAATAAAATTGTGTGAGTTACCGTTTGAGAGGAAGATGGTGTTCAGCTCAGACTTGGACGACATACTTCAAAAGTCATCCGATAAGAAAAAGTGGTTTCCAGATAGCCCCTTAGTCTGAAGGTTTTTTGTCCCTTTAGGTACAATAATGGGGATTACAGGGGTAAACGAAAAAGTCCGTACGTGGAGCTACCCAAAAGGAGGTCAGGACTGAGACTTCCTTCTCAATCTCTACCAACCGGAAAATAAACATTGACGCCATCAAAGTGGGGGGCAGACTTTCTCTTTTACCTAAATGGGAAATCACCCAGAATACTTGGATAAGAAAAACATTGAAAGAGGGCTACAAAATATAATTAGTATTCCCATCCCCCTACAGACACCTACTTACTACCCCACAGTCTCCTTTTCTTCAAAAGAAGATGAGGGAGGGAATTAAAAAATTTTGTTACAGCTTGGGGCAATAGTCCCTGTTCCAACTTCAGAAGAAGTCCTAGGTCATTACTCCTGTCTGTTTTTAGTCAAAATACCAAATGGTTTATTCAGAACCATTATAAACCTCCAATTCCTAAACAAATTCATTGTTTACAAATGTTTCAAAATGGAAATCTTAAACGACAATTCCACTGATTCAGAAAAACATATCGATACTCGCACTCGATCCGAAAGATGCCTACTCATATGTACCCATTCACCTAAGACACTACAAATTTATCCGATTCACTCTCAATATTCAAAGATAGATATGTCACTTCCAGTTTATAGCCCTTCCATTTAGGATATCTTCAGCTCCAAGATTATTTACAAAGATCATGGTCGAGGTAGTAGCGATTTTGAGGCTTCAGGCTATAACTGTTATACCGTATCTGGACGACCTAATTACTGCATCATCCTCTACAATTCTGGAGGAACATCTTCAAATCCAGCTTTTTCAGGACCTTGGCTAGATTCTGAATTTAGAGAAATTTGATTCCAAGGCCAAAGAAAAAATTATTCGCAATCATGCTGGACTCAAAACGACAAATGTTGTTTTTACCCCTGGACAAGAAGACCTCCATCAGGCAGACAGTCTCTGTATTTCAGAAGAAAACTGCTTGCTCTGTCCGGGAGGCAATGTCTGTTCTGAGTTTAATGACGTCCTGCATACAATCAGTGACTTGGAATCAGTTTCACTCCAAACCTCTGCAGTCACAGATCCTGTAATCCTGGGACAGATCTCTGCTATCTCTGGACAGAAAAATGCTCCTTCCTCTAGCAGTAAGATCATCCCTAAATTGGTGGAAGAATCCACAAAATCTAAGCGGATATTAGATCCGGTAGTGCCGGTCACATCAGATGCAAGTGCTTGGGGTTGGGGAGCTCCGGTACGAGAAAAGCAAGTGGACAGTATAACAAAGTTTTCGTCAAATTACAAGGAGTTGAGAGCAATATGGGAAAGTCTAATAGCAGCACAACATATTCTGCTACACATGTCTGTATATATTCTGATGATGCCACAACAGTAGCACTTCTAAACCATCAGTGTGGAACAAGACACAATCTTTTGCAAACCCTTTCAGAAAAAAAATCTTTCCTTGGGCAGAAACAAATCTTGTATCTGCAATTCAGCTCAAAGGGGTAGAAAATCAAATAGCAGATTTTCTGAGCCGCAACCAATTAGATCCGGGAGAGTGGTTTCTGAATCAGGAGGTTTTCGACATGTTAGTAGAAATATGGGAGTACTAATGAGAAAAATAGAATTTTTGCTTCTAGAAAAATCAGCAAGACAAACTTTCTTTCCCTGCATCCTCGGTACAGTCCTTTGGCAGTGGATGCACTGGCCCAACCGTGGGACTTTACGGTGGGTTATGCTTTTCCCTCTCTTCCCTTAAAGAGGCTCTGTCACCAGATTCTCAAATCCCTTTCTCCTATTGCATGTGATCTGCGCTGCAATGTAGATAATAGTAACGTTTTTTTTTTTTTTAAACTTTCATTTTTGGCCAAGTTATGAGCTATTTTATTTATTTATTTATATATATATATGCAAATGATCTTTGAAATGGACAACTGGGCGTTTTTTTTTCGTTATGTCCAACTGGGCGTGTATTGTGTTTTTAACTGGGCGTGTTTGTGTATGACGCTGACCAATCAGTGACCAGTCAGCGTCATACACTCCTCTCCATTCATTTACAAACAGCACAGCATTCTTACTAGAACTATGTGCAGCCACATACACAAGTGTCCTGATAATGAATACACATGAAATCCAGCCTGGACGTCATGTGTACTCAGAATCCTGACACTTCTGAATCTTTTCTGTGAGATTGCAGCAAGCCACTCGTAATCTCGCGAGATTACGAGGTAAACAAGATTTTGTTTCTCTTGCTGGAAATCTCAGAGAAAAGAGTCAGAAGTGTCAGGGTTCTCAATACATATGACGTCCAGGCTGGATGGTCATGTGTATTCATTATCAGGACACTTGATTAACGTTAATCTAGTGTCCTGATAATGAATACACAGATGGCACCGTACCCCCTGCAGATGGCACCGTACCCCCTGCAGATGGCACCGTACCCCCTGCAGATGGCACCGTACCCCCTGCAGATGGCACCATCCCCCCCCTTGCAGATGGCACCATCCCCCCCCTCGCCGACAGTGTGCATCGGGAACGACACAGTGACTTCCTGTCAATCTGACAGGAAGCCTATCAGGACCAGCCAGAGACTGGTCCTGATAGGCTTCCGTCCATGGCAGACACGGAGGCCATTGTTTTGCCTCCGTTTGCCATGCTAACCATTGGCAAACCCCACGATTTCAGATATTCCGATCAACTAGAAATCCGATCATTGAAACTGAGTAAATCTTCTGGACCAGACGGCTTTTCCAACGAATACCTCAAGCTGTTTGTCCCTACTTTTTCCCCCCACTTATGCTCCTTATTTAACTTAGCAAGGGAACAAGGTTCGTTCCTTAACCCCTTAAGGACGCAGCCTTGTTTTGGCCTTAAGGCTTAGAGCCCATTTTTCAAATCTGACATATTTCAATTTATGTGGTAATAACGTCAGAATACTTAAACCTATCCAAGCGATTCTGAGATTTTCTCGTGACACATTGGGCTTTATGTTAGTGGTAAAGTTTGGACGATATATTCAGTGTTTATTGGTGAAAAACTGCAAAATTTAGAGAATGTATAAAAAAAATAGCATTTCTCAGAATTTTAAATGCATCTGCTTGTAAAACAGACGGTTATACCACCCAAAATAGTTACTAGTTCACATTTCCCATATGTCTACTTTAGATTGGCATCATTTTTTTGAACATTCTTTTATTTTTCTTGGACGTTACAAGGCTTAGAACATAAACAGCAATTTCTCATATTTTTAAGAAAATTTCAAAAGCCTTTTTTTAAAGGTACCTGTTCAGTTCCGAAGTGGCTTTGAGGGGCCTATGTATTAGAAACCCCCATAAAACACCCCATTTTGAATACTAGACCCCTCAAAGTATTCAAAACAGCATTTAGAACGTTTATTTAACCCTTCAGGCATTTCACAGAAATTAAAGCGAAGTAGAGGTGAAATGTGCAAATTTTATTTTTCTTGCTGAATTTCAATTGTATTCAATTTTTTTCTGTAACACAATGTTTTACCAGAGAAACACTACTAAATATGTATTATCCAGATTCTGCCGTTTTTAGAAATGGACTAAAACACAAGTCCCAGAAGCAAAAGAAGCACCTAGTACATTTTGAGGCCTCTTTTTTTATTTTTATTATAATATATTTTAGGCTACATGCCAGGTTTGAAGAGGTGTTGAGGTGCCAAAGCAGTAGAAATCCCACAAAAGTGACCCCATTTCGGAAACTACACCCCTCAAGGAATTAATTTATGGTGGTTGTTACCATTTAGACCCCACAGCTTTTACACAGCACGTATATGAATTGGGCTGTTAAATTAAAAAAATTTAATTTTTTCCAATAAGATGTCATTTTTGATCAAAATTTCTTGTTTTCACAGGGAACAAAATACCCCATTTTGTTGCCCAATTTCTCCTGAGTGCAGCAATACCCCATTTGTGGTGATAAACTGACGTTTGGGCCCATTGGAGGGCTCAGAAGGAAAGGACCACAATTTGGCCTACTGGGGATTTTCTGGTGCTAAGTCATGTATGCAGAAGCCCCTGAGGTACCAGTACAGTTGAAACCCCCCAAGAAGTGACCCCGTTTTAAAAACTACACCCCTTAAGGCATTCATCTAGAGGTGTAGTGAGCATTTTTACCGGAGACATACACTCCATAAACTGTATTGTGGGTTCTCACGGGTATGGCAATACCCTCAATGTGGCTGTTATCAGCTGCCTGGGCACGCAGCAGGGCTCAGAAGGGAAAGATGAGGGAGATAAGATGTGCAGAGTGCATCTGGGTTAGTAAAACTGGGGTAGATTAAAAATCAAGGGATGTATGATACATTTTGAAGCACTCTTTCATATGGAGCCTTAGTTTTTCAGGACACGTGTCACATTGATATATTGTGTCCTCCTGTATCCCCTCTTATAGCAGACTTTGTACCTCTTTTGACTTTTTCCTACTTGCCAGTTTGGGGAACTTCTCCTGGAAAGTGTTGCCCTTGTACGATGCGTGTGGCCCTGCTTCCAGAAGTACTGGGTGCCCCCCCTTCTTGGTCCCTAAAAATTAGTTTCTTGATAACCACCTCTTGAAATTCCAGGAAAGTTCCCATCTGGTCTGTACATCGACGTAGCACGTACGCATTGTACAATGCCATCGGTAATATGTGCACGGCCAGCTTCTTTTACCACACCGCATGGCGCTGTAGGGCTTCAGGACTTGATCTGACAAGTCCATCCCTCGCATGTACCTATTGTAGTCCAGGATGCTGTCTGGTTTGGGGGTCTCTGTACTGGTACCTCGTACAGGTACATGGGTACTGGTGTGGGCATGTATTGTTGTCAATTCAAGGACATCTCTCTTGTCCTTGTACTTGACACACAATATGTTGCTGCTAGAATGTGCCCTGCTCTCACCCCTTCTGAGTGTTTGCCCTGCAGAGTCTTAGGGAGGCCTCTCAGATTTCTTCTAGCAGTGCCGCATGCTGCAGGACTTCTGGAAGCGAGGCACTTGAAGAGTGGGACGCTGGTATAAAAATTATCCAGGTAGAGGTGGTAACCCTGGTCCAACAGTGGGTGCACCAAATCCCACACAATTTTTGCATTAACTCCCAGTAAGGGGGGGCAATCTGTGGGCTGAGCACTGGTGTCCTTCCCTACCCTGATGCACTCTCGCACAGCTTATACATCTTCACGCCATACCTTGCCCTCTTACTCGGCAGGTACTGGTGGAATTGAAGACTCCCTTTAAAATGTACCAAGGACTCATCAATAGAAATACACGTCTCGGTGGTGTATGCTTGGGAAAACCGGGCACTGAAACGGTCTAATAGGGGTCTCCATTTATACAAACGGTCAAAACTGGGGTCGTCTTGGAGTAGGCAATGCTCATTAGGAGAAGCGAAGTATTGCCTCATTTTTATTTATTTTTTAGGTTCCTGTTCAGTTCTGAAGTTGCTTTGAGGGGCCTATATATTAGACACCCCCATCAAACTCCCCATGTTAGAAACTAGACCCCTCAAAGTATTCACAACAGCATTAAGAAAGTTTATGAACTCTTTAGGTGTTTCACAGGAATTTAGAGCAAAGTAGAGGTGAAATTTACATATTTATTTTTGTCAGAAAATCCTTTTTATACCATTTTTTTTTTTATAACACAGGTTTTACCAGAGAAACACAACTTAATACTTATTGCCCAGATTCTGCAGTTTAGAGAAATATCCCACATGTGGCCCTAGTGCGGTAATGGCCTGAAGCACCGGCCTCCGAAGCAAAGGTGCACCTAGTGGATTTTGAGGCCTCTTTTTTTTTATTAGGCACCATGTCCGGTTTGAAGAGGTCTTGTGGTGCCAAAACAGTGGAAACCCCCCAAAAGTGACCCCATTTTGGAAACTAGACCCCTTGAGGAATCCATTGTCGTTTTTTTGGGGTGCATGCAGCTTTTTGGTCAGCTTTTATTCTATTTTTAGGTGGCGTGGTGACTAAAAAACAGCAATTCTACTATTGTATTTTTATTCATTTTTTTTTATTTTTTTTTACAGCGTTCACCGTGCGCTATAAATGACATTAACTTTATTCTGCGGGGCGATACGATTACGGCGATACTATATGTTTATAGTTTTTTTTATGTCTCATGGCGTTTGCACAATAAAATAAGTTTTGTAAAAAATCATTCACTTTTTGTGTTACCTTATTCTAAGATCCAGAACTTTATTTTTCCATCAATAAAGCCGTGCGAGGACTTATTTTTTGCGTAACGAACTGTAGTTTCGATCATTACCATTTTTAGGTACATGCGACTTTTTGATCTCTTTTTATTAAATTTTTTGGGAGGTGAAGTGACCAAACAATTGTGATTGTGGTACGGTTTATTATTTTCGTTTAAGGCGTTCACCGTGCGGGATAAATAACGAAATAATTTTGTAGTTCAGGCCGTTACGGACGCGGCGATACCAATTATGTATAGTTTATTTGTCTCTTTTTATTAATAATAAAGGACTGATAAGGGAAAAAGGGGGATTTTTACTTTTATTACTTTTAAAACTTTAATTTCTTATCTTTACACATCTTTTTTTTTAACTTTTTTTTTTACTTTATTACTTTCTCCCACTAGGGGACTTGAGGGCAGGAGGCCCTGATCACTATTCTAAAACACTGCAGTACATGCGTAGTGCAGTGTATCAGAGCTGTCAGCTACTCACTGACAGCAAGCATAGTGGGTCCTGACTTTGTCAGGACCCACTAGGCTACCGTCGATGGCATAGCCAGACGCCATTGTTTAGTGTCCGGTTGCCATAGTAACCATCGCCGGCCGCTATCGTGTAGCAGGCCGGCGATGGTAACTTAACCCCTAAAAGCCGCGATCCCTATTGAACGCGGCTTTTAAGGGGTTAATCAGTGGGGACACAGCAATCGTACCCGCTGTAGGAGCTGCGGCAGCTGCTGTATGAAACAGCAGCTGTCACAGCTCCTGTATGTGTCGGGAGGACGCCCGAAACGGCCGTTACTCCCGAGACGTACTATTAGGTCATGGAGCGCGAACGATACAGCTACCATGACCTAATAGTATGTCCAGGAGCCGGAAGGGGTTAAAGAGGCTCTGTCACCACATTATAAGTGCCCTATCTTCTACATAAGGAGATGGGTGCTACAATGTAGATGACAGTAATGCTTTTTATTTAAAAAAAAAAAAAACAATCTATTTTTACCACTTTATTTGCGTTTTTAGATTTAGGCTAATGAGTTGCTTAATGCCCAAGTGGGCGTATTTTTACTTTAGACCAAGTGGGCGTTGTACAGGGGAGTGTATGACGCTGACCAATCAGCATCATGCACTCCTTTCCATTCATTTACACAGCGCATAGGGCTCCTGTTAGATCCTTATGTGCTGTCTTATACTTACACATTAACAATACTGAAGTGTTTAGACAGTGAATAGACATTCCACAGAATGTCTATTCACAATCTCTGCACTTCGTTACTGTTTCTATGGTAGTTACAGCAGAGGAAGCGTGATCTCGTTGTAACCGGTCATTTACCGCGTAATCTCGCGAGATTACGCGTCGTCTGCTGTAATTACCACAGACAGAGTAACGAAGTGCAGAGATTGTGAATAGACATTCCGTCGAATGTCTATTCACTGTCTAAACACTTCAGCATTGTTAATGTGTAAGTATAAGACAGCACATAAGGATCAAACAGGATCCCTATGCGCTGAGTAAATGAATGGAGAGGAGTGCATGAGGCTGATTGGTCAGCATCATACACTCCCCTGTACAACGCCCACTTGGTCTAAAGTAAAAATACGCCCACTTGGGCATTAAGCAACTCATTAGTATAAATCTAAAAACGCTAATAAAGTGGTAAAAATAGATAGTTTATTTAAATAAAAAGCATTACTGTCACCTACAGTATAGCGCCCATCTCCTTATGTAGGAGATAGGGCACTTCTAATGTGGTGACAGAGCCTCTTTAAGGAAGTGCTACATGCCACTATTATAACCCTTCCAAAACCTTGAAAACACCCCTCGACCCCAACTAATTTCTGCCCAATATCCCTCCTAAATTTTGACATCAAGCTTTACGCAAAAAATTCTAGCCACAAGACTTTTGCCCGTTCTACCTTCCCTTATCTATCCCGATCAAGTAGGTTTCACTATAGGTAGACAAGTGCCGGACGGGACCCGTCGGTTGATAGACCTCATAGCTAGAGCCAGCTCGTGCCGTATGCCTTCTCTGCTACTGTCCTTAGACGCGGAGAAGGCATTCGATAGGGTTCACTGGAACCTCTCTGCTATGATGGCCCTCTATTCTAATCCTTCAGTCAATGTATTCGTTAATAGCATACTTTCTAAACCCTTTTTAATATCAAATGGAACACGCCAAGGTTGTCCACTATCCCCCCTCCCTTATATTCTTATTAATAATGGAACCCTTAGCAGAGCATATTAGGTTGACCCCACATATTCAGAGTATACCTGTTGGTTCTTCATCCCACAAAATAAAATTATTTGCTGACTATGTTATCCTTGCCCTCATTGATCCTCAGTATTCCCTTACAATAGTTATGGGAGTGTAAGGCTGGGTTCACACGACCTATTTTCAGACGTAAACGAGGCGTATTATGCCTCGTTTTACGTCTGAAAATAAGGCTACAATACGTCGGCAAACATCTGCCCATTCATTTGAATGGGTTTGCCGACGTACTGTGCAGATGACCTGTCATTTACGCGTCGTTTGACAGCTGTTAAACGACGACGCGTAAAAATACAGCCTCGTCAAAAGAAGTACAGGACACTTCTTTCAGACGTAATTTGAACCGTTCTTCATTGAACTCAATGAAGAGCAGCTCAAAATTTACGGCTGTCAGAAGCCTCGCAAAATGCGAGGAGGAGCTTTTACGTCTGAAACGAGGCAGCTGTTTTCTCCTGAAAACAGTCTGTCATTTCAGACGTAAAAACCTGCTACCGTGTGCACATATCCTTAGATAGTTTCAGCCAAATTTCATATTATAAAGTAAACGTATCAAAATAACAAATGTTTGTTTTCAATATATCTGCCGCCCCTGAGAAGAATTTGAAAGAGCTTTTCTTTTCAATGGAACCCTAAAGCAATCCCCTACTTGGGTATCTCTCTTCCTAAATATACCTCCAAACTAGTTGAATTAAACTTCCCTTCCTTGCTCTTATCCCCTCAAAAAGAACTAGGTAGACTAGCTACCTTTTGAGTCTAGTTGGATGGGCAGGATTGTTATTTACAAAATGCTCATTCTTCCTCGCATTTTGTACTACTTGAGAATGTTCATACCTATCCCGCTTTGTGCATTCACCTCATTTCACAAGGAGATGAACTCCTTTGTTTGGGAGAAAGCTAGGCCTTTCATTTCTTTCTCCATAATGTCTAAACAAATGAAATGTGGTGGTATGGGCTTACTCAATCTCCAACATTATCATACGGCTTTCGTACTTGATCAAATTAAGCACTGGTGTTCATCTGCTTCTGACAAAACATGGCCCTTGCTTGAGGCCCAAATGTCCCAAATAAATGACTGGTCTTCCCTTCTTCTTTACCCTCCTCCATCCCACTCTTTACCTAGCGCAGCCCCTCCCCCCGGCAGTAAATGTATCCTTGACCTCTTGGATAAAGTGTTGTCAAATCCAGTGATTCATCTGTCCCTAGGACTACCCTTAATATCCCCCTTTCAGCCCTTACCTTTCATATTCCTAATTTCTCCGTCATCTTTTGGGTAAACCGGGGTATCCACAACATCTGACCTTTTTGATGGCTCTTCTCTTCAATCCTTTCCCAGTATCTAAGAAAAATGTAATATCCCAGACTCTTATTTAAATATGTCAAAATTCGTAATTTTCTAAATTCTCACTACCTGACTCAAGTATCCACTCCCTCTTTTAGACAGTCTATTACAACCATCTACTTTCCCTTCAAGGAGGATTAAACCCATTTATAATCCATTATCTGATAATGTGAAGTTTACGAAACTATCTAATTTCCTCAAATGAGAATCGGATCATAACAAATCCTTTTGGTTCTAATGTGTGGGAAACTGCCCTCTCATTAGAACACAAATCGACTAAATGTGCTTCTCATTGGGAACAATAACACAAACTTTTATTAAGATGGTACTATATTCCTTTAAGACTGTCCCGTATATATGCCAATTCTTCGTCAGCTTGCTGGCGATGAAGTGGCACAATAGGTTCTTTGTACCTTGTGTTTTATAGTTGCCTGCACATAGCTCAGTATTGGCGGTCTGTTTCCTCATTGATCAGGAAGATTTTCCCTTAGGCCTCATTCACACGGCCGGGTTTCCCGGCCGGGTGCCGGCCGTTCATAAATCGGCCGGCACCCGGCTGCATTAGGAATAATAGACCCCTAATGGGGCTATTCACACGACCGATTTTTTGACGGCCGGGAAAACCGCCCGGCAAAAAATAGGACATGCTCTATTTTCGCCCGGGTACCCGGCCGCCCGGCTCCCATAGAAGTCTATGGGGCCGGGTAATACCCGGCCATCACCGGGATGTGTCCCGAGTGACGGCCGGGTTTTCCGGCTCTTGCGCTCTATCTCCTCCTCCTCACAGCGCAGAGTGCATGTGAGGAGGTGGAGTTGATGCCATTCTGACGAATGGCATCGCTGTACACGGTGTGGCAGGGCCGGCGTGTACAGCAGGTGGAAGGGAGTGCTGCGCTGGCTCCCTTCTCCTGCTTGTTTTAAAAGCGCCCTGGCCCGGCGACACCTTTGATGGCGCTGCTAGCAGCTGCTGCTGCGGCTGCTACTACTGTAGCGACGCCACTATAGCAGAGCGGGGAGGTATCTCCCCGCTCTGCTATGTGCTAGCCGCACTTTAGCTCCTTGAAGGAGCGGAATCCCCGTGTGTTCGGGGATTCCGCTCCTGGACAGAGCGCTTGATGTCTCTGTCCATATCTGGGCAGTGACATCAGGGGAAACTCCTGAAGCGGAATCCCCGAACACATGAGGATTCCCCTTCAGGAGTTGCCGCTGATGTCACTGTCCGGATCTGCCCGGCCCGGCACGGATGCATAACTTTATGCAAACCGGCCGGGCAGAATGGCCGATTTTACCGGCCGGCACTCGGGCTCGGACGCGACCCGGTCGTGTGAATCCCGCCTTAGTTTTGTTCTCTACAACCTGCCTTAGCGTTACTCCTCCTTGAGATTGAATCCATTCCATATTTCTTTAGAACTGTCATTTGTTGTATTTTAAATGCAGCTTGTCTGCTTGTAGCAAGATTCTGGAAGTCTACTTCTATTCCTTCTATATTTGAATTAACTTCTATTGTGTCCACGAACTGTGTGTATGAGAAAATGCTCGCTAGTCACTCCGGTACCTTCACTTAGTTCTTGAAGAATTGGAACGCTTGGATGGCAGTTTATCCTTCTAGCTGTTAATTCCTTACCAATATATGGGGGATTTCTTTCTGGAATACTGTATATTATCTACAATCCTACTTGTTCTCTCATGCAACTGAACTCTTTAACACATTGCTTATAAGTATTTTGGTGCAGAACTGGTGTTTCCCGGTTGCCCTTTTCCCTTTACCTTTCCTCATCCCTTCCTTTTTCGTTTTAAATCTTTCCATTTGAATGTGTTTCTTCTACTATTTTGTTTTCTTTTTTCATTTTTAAAAGATAAAACAAATGTACATCGCAGTATATTTCTTTGTTTGACTTTTGACCATACTCCATGATGATTGGATTCTGCCATGCTTAAACTAATAGTATATCCATTCCTGGAAAGTTTCCTATGTGATGCTTAGATTTTTCTTTTGTTTGTGTAAATTTTTTAATAAAAATTATTCGGAAAAAGAAGACACGTCACCTTTAATCTGCAGGTCAGCACGATCACAGTGATGCCAAATTTATATAGTTTTTGTTATGTTTTAGTACCTTTGAAAAAATTAAAATGTTTGAATAAAAAGCAAAAAAAATAAAATAATTGTTTGCATCACCATATTGTGACACCCCCGCCCCCCATAACTTTATATTTCTGTGTATAGAGCTGTGTGAGGCGTCTTTTTGTACGGTAAAGATGTCATTTTTTTTTTATAACATTTGGGGGAATGTCCGGCATTTCGATCCATTTTTATTAAAAACAAGTTTGGTTTTGAAGTGGCAAAAAAACTCCCGATACGGTGTTGAATATTTTTATAGTTCGGCCATTTTCAAAGGCATGGCAACTTAATGTGTCTATTTTATTTTTACATGTTATCTAGGCAAAGGGGGATGATTAGAATTTTAAGTTTTAAAAACTTTTTTTTACATTTTTGGTATTTTTATTTATTTTTTAGCCCCTCTAGGGGGCTTGAACCTGCAATCATTTGATCACTTCTGCCGCAGACTGTAATATTAGTGTCTATGGCAAAATCAGTACATTGCTATTGAGACCTGCCACAGGCAGAGCTCAATAGCAATATTCCTATAGCAGGCTTGGGAGCCTTCAGAAGGCTCCTGGCTGCCATAGGAATACACCGGCTCTCACCGTGCGGGAGCCTGTCGCCGGTGATCACGTCTGACCACAGCATCTGAGGGGTCAAATGCTTTCGATCAGAGATATCTCTGGTGGCAAGCATTGCCTCTTGGTCCCTACTATAGCGCCTGCTCGACTTCTGAGCGGGCGCCATTTTTAAAAACCCTTTCCCAATGTAAATGGCCATATTAGCGGCGGGAAAGGGTTAAATGAAATAAAACTGGGGATAACAGAATAAGAGAAGGACCTGGGTGTTCTGGTTACAAGTAAGCTAAGCAGCTACCATAGCAAATAGGATTTTAAGGTATATAAAAAGACAGGTAAAAACCTGTGATTCAAAGGAAATTTTACCCCTCTAAATCCCTTGCAAGAACACATTGAATATGGGATTCAGTTTTGTGCTCAATATTTTGTAAAGGCTATAGGAGAACTGGAGAGGGTTCAAAGACGGGCTAATTATTAAATAAGATTATGAGATGGGTAGGGTATTGTGCGTTTACTCTCAAATTATATTTGTTTTGATACCCAAAACCATTTAAGGCTATGTTCACACAGAGTATTTTGGGGGAGGAATATCTGCCTCAAAATTCCGTTTGGAACTTTGAGGCAGATTTTCCTCTCCCTGCACGCCGGTTTTCGCGGCAATTATCGCGCCGTTTTTCGCCCGTGGCCATTGAGCGCCGCGGGCATAAAACAGCGAGAAATACGCTTTCTCCTGCCTCCCATTGAAGTCAATGGTAGGTCAGAGGCGGAAGCGCCCGAAGATAGGGCATGTCGCTTCTTTTTCCCGCGAGGCAGTTTTACTGCTTGCGGGAAAAAGACGCCGACGCCTCCCATTGAAATCAATGGGAGGCGTTCTCGGGCCGTTTTTGCCGAGTTTTGCGACGCGGTTTCCGCGTCAAAAAACTTGGCAAAATACCCCGTGTGAACATAGCCTAACACAGCATGCAAATATGCAATAATGTTTTCTTATTTTTAGTAGTCGTGTGGTAAATGTTTTGCATTCATTAACATATTTATTTTTTTTTATTTAATTTAGGACAGGGGAAGAGTTGTGTCACCTATAATTGATGTGATTAATATGGACAACTTCCAATATGTTGGTGCATCAGCAGATCTAAAAGGAGGTACTATATGATGTTAGAAATTTTTATCTTTTTATTTTTCAAACAATAGAAAGCAAATAGGTTTAGAGAACAGAAAATAAGGGAAAATATTTTATATTAATTAAAACGTATCTTACTTTTTCAGGTGACTTTTCAACATGAAGAATAAGCCTATTTCTGGCCATTATAATTATGTGTATTCATTTTAGCAATTGTCCCCTCTGCAGACTCTATCTCTAATTCTCCGTTTTCCATGTGTGTGTATATGGAGCCTTATAGAGGTTTTACACAGGCAGATATTGTTTACCACTTTTTAAATGAGCCGATCGACAATACAGGAAGGGAGATACCTAGTGTCAATTACTTAATATATCATTTGCATGAATAAAACTCCATTTTAACAGTAAGAAAATTACAAAGTTTAGATAGTAGTATACTTGATATACAAAACTAAGTTACCATAAGTTTTTGAAAAGTTAGTGTCGATTTAAAAATGTAGAACTTCCCTAGTGGTCTAAGGTAGTGGGGTTTATGTCGATCACTCTGTTGGTCTAGGGTAGCAGATCCCTCTTTGAGAAGTCAGCATGGCAGTACTTAATAGAATGCCTGTCCATATTACACTGACAGGCATAATACACTGCACTACGTATTAGGGATGTCTCGATACCAGAATTTGGACTTCGATACCGATACTTCGTTTAGTATTGCGATTTCGATACCAATTTCGATACTTTGCCGACAGTAATAAAAAAAAAAAGTTCTTCCGTTTTCTGATGTGAGGCACGACATGTGATGAATTTTGAATGCGCCTCACATTAATAGTAATTAACCCCATCATGTTTCTCAGTTATAATGGGTTAATGTGCGAGGTACATGATGGGGTAAATTACTATTAATGTGAAGAACATGGAGGTTAAATTCATCGCGCCTCACATTAATAAGTGATAGAAAGCAGTGTTTATTTCATTTTTTTACAGCGTACACATCATAAATGATGCAAAAAAATTGTTGTCCGCGCCATTACTGAATGTGTATATTTTATGTATTGAGACTTATTTTAATGTTTACTGTAAAAGTGAATGTGTATTTTTTTTAAATTTAACAATACTTTGTTTTTACTTTATTTTTAAACTTTAATGTACTGACATATATCAGATATGTGCCAGTACATTAGCCTGTGGACGGATAGTACACAGGCTGTTGTTAGGACATACCTCAGTATACCCTAACAACAAGAGATATGGTAAGACAGCCCTGGGGTCTGTCAATAGACCCTGGGCTGTCTGCCCATATATGGTATGGCCCTCGATCGCGTCACAGGAATTCCCTGTGACGCGATGCATGGGCATCCCCCCTTCTCATTTTCTCCTGAATGCTGCAGTCAGCTGTGATCAGAACCGATAAAAACACAGGGACATATACAGAAACACCGAAAAAGGCCATACTTGCAAATGGACACAGCCAGGCCAGAAATGCTGATGAAAGGGCGAGCAGGTGCTTTAAATAATAATAGCCACTCCCACTAGTCTTGAGGGGAGTGGTGTGTGGTGCATGGGATGTGTAGTAAGAAATAATAAATGAATAGTGTGTGTGCAAGTGTAATACTATAAGTGAAATATAGGGGGCAGTAATAAATGAAGTGCCTCAATAGAAATAAATGGATAATGGGGTGCAAGTGAGTGAAACATGGAGGGATAGTGTGTACGTCATGAGGCACAACGTGTATAGCCAGGTAGAAGCCTATTTGTGACGCCTTGATAATTCATAGAGCGGGCTACCCTGCTTGCTATGCCAAACAACAACACACCATGCTCTCCCAGCATCAAAGACCCGGCTGTGTCCAAGAGAAGCGAATATACATAATAATGAAAAATACCTGGGGTATTGGTAATCATTTTGGCCAAAAGGACGCAAGCTCGCAATCCACGACAAGGATCCCCAGACTTGCGAGTCCCTAAATCCTAAACTGGAACAGAACGTTCCTGATGCACAAACAGAACCGATAAAAACACAGGGACATATACAGAAACACCGAAAAAGGCCATACTTGCAAATGGACACAGCCAGGCCAGAAATGCTGATGAAAGGGCGAGCAGGTGCTTTAAATAATAATAGCCACTCCCACTAGTCTTGAGGGGAGTGGTGTGTGGTGCATGGGATGTGTAGTAAGAAATAATAAATGAATAGTGTGTGTGCAAGTGTAATACTATAAGTGAAATATAGGGGGCAGTAATAAATGAAGTGCCTCAATAGAAATAAATGGATAATGGGGTGCAAGTGAGTGAAACATGGAGGGATAGTGTGTACGTCATGAGGCACAACGTGTATAGCCAGGTAGAAGCCTATTTGTGACGCCTTGATAATTCATAGAGCGGGCTACCCTGCTTGCTATGCCAAACAACAACACACCATGCTCTCCCAGCATCAAAGACCCGGCTGTGTCCAAGAGAAGCGAATATACATAATAATGAAAAATACCTGGGGTATTGGTAATCATTTTGGCCAAAAGGACGCAAGCTCGCAATCCACGACAAGGATCCCCAGACTTGCGAGTCCCTAAATCCTAAACTGGAACAGAACGTTCCTGATGCACAAACAGAACCGATAAAAACACAGGGACATATACAGAAACACCGAAAAAGGCCATACTTGCAAATGGACACAGCCAGGCCAGAAATGCTGATGAAAGGGCGAGCAGGTGCTTTAAATAATAATAGCCACTCCCACTAGTCTTGAGGGGAGTGGTGTGTGGTGCATGGGATGTGTAGTAAGAAATAATAAATGAATAGTGTGTGTGCAAGTGTAATACTATAAGTGAAATATAGGGGGCAGTAATAAATGAAGTGCCTCAATAGAAATAAATGGATAATGGGGTGCAAGTGAGTGAAACATGGAGGGATAGTGTGTACGTCATGAGGCACAACGTGTATAGCCAGGTAGAAGCCTATTTGTGACGCCTTGATAATTCATAGAGCGGGCTACCCTGCTTGCTATGCCAAACAACAACACACCATGCTCTCCCAGCATCAAAGACCCGGCTGTGTCCAAGAGAAGCGAATATACATAATAATGAAAAATACCTGGGGTATTGGTAATCATTTTGGCCAAAAGGACGCAAGCTCGCAATCCACGACAAGGATCCCCAGACTTGCGAGTCCCTAAATCCTAAACTGGAACAGAACGTTCCTGATGCACAAACAGAACCGATAAAAACACAGGGACATATACAGAAACACCGAAAAAGGCCATACTTGCAAATGGACACAGCCAGGCCAGAAATGCTGATGAAAGGGCGAGCAGGTGCTTTAAATAATAATAGCCACTCCCACTAGTCTTGAGGGGAGTGGTGTGTGGTGCATGGGAAGTGTAGCTGTGATCGCAGCATTCAGGGGAATAACGGCGGAGATGAGAGGTTTCTCTGATCTCCGCCGTTATAGAGCGGGGCTACGGCTGTGTAATACAGCCATTGCCCCGCTCCTGACAGGAAGTGCGTGCGCGGTCAGCATGTGGAGGTGCGGCCGGCGCTGCACTAATGAGCGGCGGCACTGGAGACAGAACATGGGGGTGTTTTGTAGCGCGCCCGCCATGTTCTGTCTTCAGTGCCGCAGATCATTAGTGCAGCGCCGGCCGCATCACATGATGCTGACCCCGCGCGCACATGTCAGGACTCAGGAGCGCGACAATGACTGTATTACACAGCCGCAGCCGCGCTCCCATACAGTCATGTATTACTATACTTAGCTGTGCGGCTGCGCAGCTAAGTATCGAAATACAGGAAATAGCGGTATCGAACCGTTTGGGGATGCACAGTATCGAAACAGTATCGAAGTTTCGATGCACCGTGCATCCCTACTACGTATGTATTGCAGTGCATTACTGATGCGATCTGGTCAAGGTCCCTAGTGGGACTTTAAAAATATGTTGATAAAACATGGTTCTATTGGATCAATTTTACCTCCTCTGATGAATATAGATCATCATTGTGAGCGTTCAGATGTTCTCTTAAATTGACATTAACTTTTCTAACAACTTATGTTAATCTAATAGTATGCCTGATCTAGATCAACTGTGTAATTTACTTACTGTTAAAATTAAGTTTTATCAATGCAAATTCTGTATGCAGTTATTGCCACTAGGTGTCTCCCTTCTTGTAATCTGCTGTCCACTCCCTGTTGTCAAGCAAAGTTGGTCCCTTGTTACAGAGCAGAATAGAATGACTACAGGAACAGGGGTGTGTCTCTTCACTGCCTGCCTATACAAGTCTATGAAGAGGGGAGGGGTGAATAAGGGGAAGGAGCAGGGAGAGAGACAGACGCGGCTTATACAAGTCTATGCAAAGGGGGGAGCAGGACGAAGAAGCAGGGAGAGAAATAGATGCAGACACGCTTCCTATACAAGTCTGTGGAGGGGGCAGCAGGAGCAGATTGAAAAAGACACAGACGCTGCAACTTTCTGGTAAGTGTGACTGTCTCATCCCACTGCTGGATTCTCATGCTTATTACTTCAGCATAATCTACTTCATGTTGCTGCAACTTCTATATATGTGATAAACAGAGATAGGAGAGCTGAATTCTCCTCTTCTCTGTGTGTGTGTGTATAGAAGACATGATGGCAGATATGCTCCGCCCGCTAGCTTCTCTCATTTTCAGTTTTCCCCTAGCAGTTCGCCTCCACCCACCAGCTATCATGTCTTCTATACACTTCACGCATAGAGAAGAGGAGAATACTGCTGTCCTATCTCTATCGATCGCTTGTACAGTATAGAAGCAGCTACAGCATGGAGGAGGTTATACTGCAGTAATGAGTAGTGTAGTTGAGAATCCAGCACGGGGGTGAGATAGAACACTGACTAAAAAATAAATTGAGTGAGTAAACCGTTGGGGGGGGGGGCGATTAAAAGGAGCATGGTAAATGGAGAAAAGCATTTATTTCCCCTCTCCTTTTATTTTTTTGTATGTATGTATGCATGTATATATGTGTATGTATGTATATACACTACCATTCAAAAGTTTAGGGTCACTTAGAAATTTCCTTATTTTTGAAAGAAGATAACATTAAATTAATCAGAAATACACTCTATACATTGTTAATGTTCTAAATTACTATTCTAGCTGCAAACATCTGGTTTTTAATGCAATATCTACATAGGTGTATAGAGGCCCATTTCCAGCAACCATCACTCCTGTGTTCTAATGGTACATGGTGTTTGCTAACTGTGTTAGAAGGCTAATGGATGATTAGAAAACACTTGAAAAGCCTTGTGCAATTATGTTAGCAAAACTGTTTACAGCGATGCTGTTTAGAGGAGCTATAAAACTGACCTTCCTTTGAGCTAGTTGAGTATCTGGAGCATTACATTTGTGGGTTCGATTAAACTCTCAAAATGGCTAGAAAAAGAGAGCTTTCATGTGAAACTCGACAGTCTATTCTTGTTCTTAGAAATGAAGGCTATTCCATGCGAGAAATTGCCAAGAAACTGAAGATTTCCTACAATGGTGTGTACTACTCCCTTCAGAGGACAGCACAAACAGGCTCTAACCAGAGTAGAAAGAGAAGTGGGAGGCCCCGCTGCACAACTGAGCAACAAGACAAGTACATGAGAGTCTCTAGTTTGATAAATAGACGCCTCACAGGTCCTCAACAGGCATCTTCATTAAATAGTACCCGCAAAACGCCATTGTCAATGTCTACAGTGAAGAGGCGACTCCGGGATGCTGGCCTTCAGGGCAGAGTGGCAAAGAAAAAGCCATATCTGAGACTGGCTAATAAAAGGAAAAGATTAATATGGGCAAAAGCACACCGACATTGGACAGAGGAAGATTGGAAAAAAGTGTTATGGACAGACGAATCGAAGTTTGAGGTGTTTGGATCACACAGAAGAACATTTGTGAGACGCAGAACAACTGAAATGATGCTGGAAGAGTGCCTGACGCCATCTGTCAAGCATGGTGGCGGTAATGTGATGGGCTGGGGTTGCTTTGGTGCTGGTAAAGTGGGAGATTTGTACAAGGTAAAAGGGATTTTGAATAAGGAAGGCTATCACTCCATTTTGCAACGCCATGCCATACCCTGTGGACAGCGCTTGATTGGAGCCAATTTCATCCTACAACAGGACAATGACCCAAAGCACACCTCCAAATTATGCAAGAACTATTTAGGGAAGAAGCAGGCAGCTGGTATTCTATCTGTAATGGAGTGGCCAGCGCAGTCATCAGATCTCAACCCCCAATTAGGCACATGGGGTACAGCCTCTATCCAAGCCAAGGCCTCAGAGGATGTTGTAAAGACTCTAGTAGTGTGACCATTGGCGACCGTCTGTTTAGCAAGGTACAGCATGACGTATTTCTAGCCCTTCTCCAGTAATCTCTTTCGGATCACCGTAAACTGGATTAGTTGTTTCCAAATAGCAAATGAGAAATCGGGATAAAAGGAGACACACTGGCTGTTGAAAAAGACATCCCCTTTCAATCTGACAGCTTGGAAAACAGCCTCCCTATCCCGGAAATACAGTAGACATGCAAAAAAAAAGGTCGTGGAGGACCAAAGTGAGCCGGAATTTGGTGGGCTCATTCAATAGTAAAGGCACGGGGAGAAAACTTTTGCATCAAGAATGTCCTTTAGACATCATTCCAAGAATGCCACAGGTCCCTCTGTTTTCTCAGGCACTCCAACAACGCGTACATTGTGTCGCCAAAGGCTCAACTGAAGCAACCTTTTGTCGTTATAAGTCAGCAATCTGAGTAGGTATAAGGCATAGAAAATCCTCCACATCAGAGATCCTGTACTCTGCCTCAGTGGTTCCTCCCCAAATTCTTTACAGGTCGTGTCGCCCTACTGACAAAATCTTGCCGTAGTTTATCAAGTTTAGTGACAGCCATAGACTGGCATGAATTGATGGCAGTCATTAATTCTGCAAACTTTATATCCAAGTGAGAGGAGGAAGCTGGTGGGTCCTTAGGAGAGAACTGATGTGGAGGGCTCATGGGCCCATCAAACAGTGAGGTTCGGGGGAGTCAGCCGGAGGTAGCGGCTGTGATCTATAATATTGCTCAAGTTTTTTGTCCGCTATGGCTTGAATTTTAGAGAGTACCGCAGAGGTAGCATTATCATCCAGGAGTGGAGATGAGAGGCACTCCATAGCAGATTCCTCATTAGAAAGGGCTCTTGAGCCCCCAACCAGGAACTTGCCGCTCCCCCTCCGCCAACCACCACCCATGGCAGAGTAGTAGGGTGTATGTCACATGCAGGCACTAAAACGGGACTTTAGGCCCCAAAAAAATAGAGATGTAATATATATTGTACTCTCTAAAACCGTGGTGCCGGAGGGTACCCCATTAATGAGCGCAAACGGAAGAGAGTGCAGTATATAGTACAGCATCGCAGCTCGGGTTGCCAGTGAATACAGCTCCGCCACCTACAACACAAATGCAGTTGTCCTCCCGGTCGCTGTACGGTCAAAAACTGACAACACCAGCACTCTGGGGCGAGAGACCCCACACTGCACGTCGTCCACAGCAGCTGCTGCACCCCACTCTGCTGCGGTCCAAAATGGCACAGACTACAGGAGCAGGGCGGTAGGGTACTCCAAGGCGGCAGGGCCGCGACTTTGCTGGGCTGTGGGACGATGGAGGCATCAGTCTGATAATTGACATGAGGAGCGGGAGGTGTTGTAGAACGATAGGGGGCATGGACGCCGAGCATTTGTGCAGGCTGCCCACGCATCCCGCCAGAGCTCTGCCAAGGAGGCTAAATATAGCAGCACTGGGCTAGCGGGCCCAAAATGTCCAGCGCAAACAGCCACCAGGGAATGGCCAGACATGTTACTAATCTTTCTCCGGTGAAGAAAAAAGTAGGATGGCAGCGTTTTACTTAGGATAATGGGTCATGGTGTTCAGGAGTTATTTGAAGCAGGTCTGCTCAGGCAGATATCTGGCCACGCCCCCTCCCCATGAACTGCTTAACCCCTTAAGGACGCAGCCTAGTTTGGGCCTTAAGGCTCAGAGGCCATTTTTCAAATCTGACATATTTCACTTTATGTGGTAATAACGTCGGAATGCTTAAACCTATCCAAGCGATTCTGAGATTGTTTTCTCGTGACACATTGGGCTTCATGTTCGTGGTAAAATTTGGTCGATATATTCAGTCTTTATTTGTGAAAAATTGCAAAATTTAGAGAAAATTTACAAAAAATAGCATTTTTCAGAATTTAAATGCATCTGCTTGAAAAACAGACAGTTATACCACCCAAAATAGTTACTAGTTCACATTTCCCATATGTCTACTTTAGATTGGCATCGTTTTTTGAACATTATTTTATTTTTCTTGGACGTTACAAGGCTTAGAACATAAACAGCAATTTCTCATATTCTTAAGAAAATTTCAAAAGCCTTTTTTTGAAGGTACCAGTTCAGTTCTGAAGTGGATTTGAGGGGCCTATGTATTAGAAACCCCCATAAAACACCCCATTTTAAAAACTAGACCCCTCAAAGTATTCAAAACAGCATATAGAAAGTTTTTTAACCCTTCAGGCATTTCACAGGAATTAAAGCAAAGTGGAAATGAAATTTTCAAATTTCATTTTTTCTGCTGAATTTCAATTTTATTCAATTTTTTTCGTGTAACACTGAAGGTTTTACCAGAGAAACACTACTAAATATGTATTGTCCAGATTCTGCAGTTTTTAGAAATGTCCCACATGTGGCTCTAGTGCGCTCGTGGACTAAAACACAAGCCCCAGCAGCAAAGAAGCACCTAGTGCATTTTGAGGCCTCTTTTTTATTAGAATATATTTTAGGCAGCATGCCAGATTTGAAGAGGCGTTGAGGTATCAAAACAATGGAAACCCACCAGAAGTGACCCCATTTTGGAAATTACACCCCTCAAGGAATTAATTTATGGTTTTTGTTATGATTTTGACCGCACAGTTTTTTCACAGCACCTATTTGAATTGGGCTGTGAAATGAAAAAAATGATATTTTTCCCAATAAGATGTCATTTTTGATCAAAATTTCTTATTTTCACAGGGAACAACATACCCCATTTTGTTGCCCAATTTGTCCTTAGTGCGGCAATACCCCATTTGTGGTGATAAACTGCCGTTTGGGCCCATGGGAGGGCTCAGACGGAAAGGAGCGCTATGTGTTTGTTGGAGTCCAGATTTTGCTGGATTGGTTTTCGGGTGCCATGTCGCATTTGCAGAGCCCCAGAGGTATCAAAGCAATGGAAACCCACCAGAAGTGACCCCATTTTGGAAACTACACCCCTCAAGGAATTCATTTATGGTTTTTGTTATCATTTTGACCGCACAGTTTTTTCACAGCACCTATTTGAATTGGGCTGTGAAATGAAAAAAAATGATATTTTTTCCAATAAGATGTCATTTTTGATCAAAATTTCTTATTTTCACAAGGAACAACATATCCAATTTTGTTGCCCAATTTGTCCTTAGTGCGGCAATACCCCATTCGTGGTGATAAACTGCCGTTTGGGCCCATGGGAGGGCTCAGAAGGAAAGGACCACCATTTGGCCTACTGGAGCTTTTCTGGTGCTAAGTCATGTATGCAGAAGCCCCTGAGGTACCAGTAGAGTTGAAACCCCCGAGAAGTGACCCCATTTTAAAAACTACACCCCTTAAGACATTCATCTAGAGGTGTTGTGAGCATTTTGACCCCACAGGTACTGTGTAAAAGATAATGCGCAGCAGATGGTGCAGTGTGAGATTTGCAATTTTATATATATATATGCCATTTCAGTGTCCAATATATTGTGCCCAGCATGCGCCACCGGAGATATACACCCCTTAAATTGTAATGTGGGTTCTCCTGGGTACGGCAATACCCTACATGTGGCTGTTATCAGCTGCCTGGGCATACGGCAGGGCTCAGAAGGGAAAAATGAGGGGGGTAAGCTGTGCGGAGTGCATCAGGGTAAATTAAAAATCAAGGGATGTATGATACATTTTAAAACAATCTTTTATACAGAGCCCTGGTTTTTCGGGCCACGTGTCACATTGGTATAATATGTCCTCCCTTATCCCCCTCTTATAGCAGACTCTGCACCTCTTTTGACTCTTTCCCTTTCCACCGGTTTGGGGAACTTCTCCTGGAAAGTGTTGCCCTGGTACGATGCGTGTGGCCTCGCTTCCAGAAGTACTGGGTGCCCCCCCCCTTCCTGGTCCCTAAAGATTAGATCTTGAAATTCCAGGAAAGTTCCCCTCTGGCCTGCACATCGACGTAGCACGTACGCATTGTACAAAGCCATCTGTATGATGTGCACGGCCAGCTTCTTATACCACACCGCATGGCATTGTAGGGCTTCAGGACTTGATTTGACAAGTCCATCCCTCCCATGTACCTATTGTAGTCCAGGATGCAGTCTGGTTTGGGGGTGGCATTTCCTTCATATATCCTAAACCTGTAGGTATACCCTGATGCACTCTCGCAGCTTATACATCTTCGCGCCATACCTTGGCCTCTTACCCGGCAGGTACTGGCGGAATTGAACCCTCCCTTTAAAATGTACCTGGGACTCATCAATAGAAATACACTTCTCGGGGGTGTATGTTTGGGAAAACAGGGCACTGGAACGGTCTAATAGGGGTCTCCGTTTATACAAACGGTCAAAACTGGGGTCATCTCGGGGTGGGCACAGCTCATTATCAGTATAATGTGAGAAGCGAAGTATTGCCTCATTTATTTATTTTTTTAGGTTCCAGTTCAGTTCTGAAGTTGCTTTGAGGGGCCCATATATTATAAACCCCTATCAAACACCCCATTTTAGAAACTAGACCCCTCAAAGTATTCACAACAGCATTTAGAAAGTTTATGAACCCTTTAGGTGTTTCACAGAAATTTAGAGCAAAGTAGAGGTGAAATTTACTTTTTTTTTTTTGTCAGAAAATCCTCTTTATACCATTTTTTTTCTATAACACAAAAGGATTTATCAGAGAAACGCAACTTAATACGTATTGCGCAGATTCTGCAGTTTAGAGAAATATCCCACATGTGGCCCTAGTGCGGTAATGGACTGAAGCACCGGCCTCTGAAGCAAAGGCGCACCTAGTGGATTTTGAGCCCTCTTTTTAATTAGGCACCATGTCCGGTTTGAAGAGGTCTTGTGGTGCCAAAACATTGGAAACCCCCCAAAAGTGACCCCATTTTGGAAACTAGACCCCTTGAGGAATCCATTGTAGTTTTCATGGGGTGCATGCGACTTTTTGATCAGTTTTTATTCTATTTTTAGGTGGCGTGGTGACTAATAAACAGCAATTCTACTATTGTTTTTTATTCAATTTTTTTTACAGCGTTCACCGTGCGCTATAAATGACTTATTCACTTTATTCTGCGGGGCGATACGATTACGGCGATACCAGATGTTTATAGTTTTTTTTATGTCTTATGGCGTTTGCACAATAAAATACGTTTTGTAAACAATCATTCACTTTTTGTGTTACCTTATTCTAAGAGCCATAACGTTTTTATTTTTCAATCAATAAAGCCGTGCGAGGACTTATTTTTTGCGTAACGAACTCTAGTTTTGATCAGTGCCATTTTTCGGTACATGCGACTTTTTGATCTCTTTTTATTCCATTTTTTGGGAGGTGAAGTGACCAAACAATTGTGATTGTGGTACGGTTTATTAATATTTTTTTTTTACGGCGTTCACCGTGCGGGATACATAACAAAATAATTTTGTAGTTCAGGCCGTTACGGACGTGGCGATACCAATTATGTATAGTTTATTTGTTTGTTTATATATTTTTATTAATAATAAAGGACTGATAAGGTAAAAAGTGGGACTTTTCCTTTTATTACTTTTAAAACTTTTATTTTCTTATTTTTACACATCTTTTTTTAACTTTTTTTTTACTTTATTACTTTGTCCCACTAGGGGACTAGAGGGCAGGAGGCCCTGATCGCTATTCTAATACACTGCACTACATGCGTAGTGCAGTGTATTAGAACTGTCAGCTACTCACTGACAGCAAGCATAGTGGGTCCTGACGTTGTCAGGACCCACTAGGCTTCCGTCTATGGCATAGCCGGACGCCATTGTTTGGTGTCCGGTTGCCATAGTCACCATCGCCGGCCGCTATCGCGTAGCAGGCCGGCGATGGCGGATTAACCCCTAAGAAGCCGCGATCGCTATTGAACGCGGCTTCTGAGGGGTTAATCGGCGGGGGAGCTCCGCGATCGGTCCCGGCACATTGAGCAGTGATAGTCTGCTGTCGGAAACAGCAGCTATCACAGCTCATGAACGCGCCCCGCGCGAACGGCGCCGTGTTTACTCCATGACCTACTATTAGGTCACTGAGCGCGAACGCTACAGTTAGCATGACCTAATAGTAGGTCATGGAGCGTTAAGGGGTTAAAGGGCCACGGCGCTCGTGCAAGTGCTGCTTCCCACTTCATTTTTTTCACTGCACTGCTCCATTGAAAAAGGACATATGTCTATCAAGTTCAACAAAGGGGTGGGAGAAAGGGAAGCAAAGAAACGAGTTCTACACATTGACATAGGAGCTGATATTTTTTCTTGCTAGGAAATTATCTGAGCCTTTTTTTAAAGCCATCTACTGTCCCTACTGTGACCAGCTCCTGCGTTAGGCTAATATGACACCAAATAAATGTATCGGTGTACGGACTCCAATAGAAATATATACACGAAAGAAGTAGAGAATAAAGCCAAGTATATATTAAAGATGGCACATTTTTATTAAATACACATATGAACAAATATATTAAAAAGGTACATGAATGGAGAGACTCTATACAATGTAAACACAAGTCTATAGGTTAACCAAGTATGTAATAAATGTTATGTTGTAATCCTTATATTAAGAATATATGAACTGGGAGGTGTATTGTCTTATATACCATTAGTTCCTTATATGCAGACTATTCATTTGTGGACATAATAGTCCGGAGGGTAAGTTCTACAACAGGAAAACTATAGTGTCATTGGTAATTCAGATAACCTTAACCATATCTGAAGTCTTGGAGGCCTAGATACCTGATGTTGAACACTGACGCGCGTTTTGCGATATCCGCTTCCTCACACCCCTTGTATTGTTTTAAACTAGAGAAATTGCTTTACAGATATTGCAGTGCTTTTTCTCCTTTTAGTCCTTGTGTAAATAAAAAAATAGCTAAACTTACATTTTCTTTGAAAAAAATGTAGAGTTTCATTTTCACGGCCTAATTCCAATAATTTCTGCAAAACAGCTGTAGGTCAAAATGCTCACTATACCCCTAGATAATTTCCTCAAGAGATGTAGTTTCCAAAATGGGGTCACTTGTGGGGGGGGGGGGGGGGTGTCCACTGTTTTATCCCCTCAGGGGCTTTGCAAATGGGACATGGCCTCTGCAAACTATTCCTGCTAAATTTGAGCTCCAAAAGCCAAATGGCGCTCTTTCCCTTCTAAACCCTGCCCTGTGTGCAAACAGCCGTTTAGGACCACATATGGGGTATTGTTTAACTCAGGACAAATTGCTTTACGAATATTGTGTGCTTTTCCTCCTTTTAATCATTTTGGAAATGAAAATAATTTGCTAACCAACATTTTCTTTGAAAAAAATTTAGATTTTCATTTTCACGGCCTACTTCCCATAATTTCTGCAAAAAACCTGTGGAGTCAAAATGCTCACTATACCCCTGGATAAATTCCTTGAGGGGTGTAGTTTCCTAAATGGGGGTCACTTTTGGGGTCTTTCCACTGTTTTGGCATCGTAAGAGCTCTTCAAACCTGACATGGTGCCTAAAATATATCCTAATAAAAAAAGGCCCAAAATCCTCTAGGTGCTCCTTTGCTGGTGTTTCAGTCCACTAGCATATCCACATGTGGGATATTTACTAAAACTGCAAAATCTGAGCAATAAATATTGAGTAGCGTTTCTCTGTTAAAATTTTGTGTTACGAAGATATGGATTAAAAATTAATTTCTGCAAAAAAAATAATGAAATGTGTAAATTTAACCTCTACATTGATGTAATTCTTGTGAAACGTTTAAGAAGCCTTCTAAAATCTGTTTTGAATACTTTGAGGGGTGCAGTTTTTAAAATGGGGTGACTAATTGGGGGTTTCTAACATATAAGGCCCTCAAAGCCAATTCACAACTGAACTGGCCCCTGTAAAAATAGCCTTTTGAAATTTTCTTGGATATGTCAGAAATGGCTGCTAAAATTCTAAGCCTTGTAACGTCCAAGAAAATTAAAAGTATGTTCAAGAAATGACAACATAAAGTAGACATATGGGGGATGTTACTTAGCAACTATTTTGTGTGGTATAACTGCCTGTCTTACAAGCAGATACATTGAAGTTTAGAAAAATGATAATTCTTTAAATTTTTCGCTATATTTTGGTGTTTTTCTCAATTAAATACTGAATGTATTGAGCAAATTTTGCCAGTAACATAAATTCCAATGTGTCACGAGAAAACACTCCAAGAATCGCTCGGATAGGTAAAAGCAATCCAAAGTTATTACCACATAAAGTAGAACATGTCCGATTTGAAAAATGAGGCGCTCTCAGGAAGGTCAAAACTGGCCACAGTGGGAAGGGGTTAACAACTATATGACCTGATTATAAAACAAAAAGTGAAGTGTTTCTACACGATTTTTTTCCCTCTAATTTAATTTTTTTTTTCTCCAATTATTAGGTTTTGATTGGAACTTGGTTTTTAAATGGGACTATATGACTCCAGAGCAAAGACGAGCACGGCAAGGAAACCCAGTAGCACCAATTAAGTAAGTATTTCTAATGACCTTATTTCCCCTTGTACATGTAGTGGATTTGTTGCGGATTTCCCCGTCAGAATATGCGGTGGGAAATCCGCGGCGGAAGACTGTTTCAGTCACGTGGATGAATTTTTTTTTTAAAAATACCCAAATTATGCTGTACATTTTTTTTTCACGAAAATCAGAGCATGCTGCAGATTTACAAATGTTTACTGTGGATTTCAACCTCTTCATTGTAGAAGAGATTAAATAAGCAGCAAAACTTGCACGTAAGTGTTGAAATGCTGCGGTTATGCTACAGAAAATCTGCAACAAATCCATTAGGTGTGTGGGACCCCTTATGCCTCATGCACACGGAAATGCTCTGTAATTTCTGTGCGGAAATCCCACAGAGTATTAAAGTAGCAGCAATATGTATGATATTTGAACAGATCTCATCTACTCACTGTGAAAAAAATAAATCTGCGAAAACTGACCTGCAGTGCAGATTCTCAATCTGCAGCATTTCAATCTGCAGCATGTCAATGCTGTGAAAATTCTGTATAGTTTACATCTTGTGTGCAGGAGCTCTTATATTAAAAATAAATCCACAGTTGATGAGTTTGCAGTTAAGTAAATATCCCTCCTTGAACATTTTTTATTTTTTTTTTTTTTTTATAAAGGTCAAGGTTTAAAGTTCCGTGCTGGTTCTTTTTCCCGTATATCTTTATAAAAATTTTTTTATGATACTACGCTTCATTATATTTGGTATACTCAATATACCAAAGAATGACTGGATGTCACTGTAAAACTGACAGGCAATTTATTAGGCCATGCTTCTGGCATAGTCATTGCAGGCCTGGGGGCCTTTGTTAGGCCCTTTGCTGCCATTACAAGCCATCGGCAGTCGCTATATTGTTTGCGGGTAACCGAGGGGGCCACCTCCCTCTGTCAAACCACTTAAATTCTGTGGTCACTATTTATCATGGCATTTAAGGGGTTTGAATGTCCGGGAATGGAAATTAAAGAAGTACTATGCTGATAATGCGGGAAGGGGTGCGCGGTGCTAATTAGCATCACAAACCGGATTACAATGAAAGGTAACTGTCACAATATGTGGGTATGTGGACCCACTGAGCCGTACCGCCGTAGCAGGATAGTAGCTGGCCAAACAGTGTAAGTCAATGTATAGATATAGTCCAAGCACAAGGGTACCTGTAGTAGTTCAGACCGTAATGGAGGCTCGGCACAGGTGGGACCTTGGCAGCAGTCACCAGGCGTGGTGTAACACAGCAGGCGTGACCAGGGGCACAACACAACTCCAACTTTCTAAGGCATAGGGACAAAGGTAGCACAGGATACAGGTAGCAGGACAGGGGAACACTGGGAACAGGATAACACTAAGTGACCATTTGCAGGACTGACACGGGTAAACACAACAACGCTCAGGCAATGAATGAAAGGGCAGAGCCCTTTCCATAGTTCAGGGTGATCATGGGCTAGCTACAGATTTTAGTCATGTGTGTGCACTGGCCCTTTAAGGCCGAGCGCGCGCACCCTACGGGAACCAGTGCAGTGATGCGGAAGTGAGTGCCGGCTTCTCTCAGGAAGGAGATGCAACCCAGCACTCTCTTGTCGGGAGCAGGTAATCACGACGGTCCGCGGCTGTGGACATTACAATATGCCCCCTCTTACGCCCCCTCTTCTTGGGACCAGAGCTAGAGTGGAACTTCTTAAAGAGGGTAGGAGAATTGAGATACTCTTCTGGCTCCCAGGACCAAACCCCTTCCAATCCACCAAATAAAAAGTTCTTCCTCCTACTTTTTTAAGTCCAGGATCTCCTTAACCTCAAACACATCAGATGAACCGCTGGGTGCCACTGCGGGACCACGAGTCTTACTATAGTGGTTCAGGACCACAGGCTTCAGGAGGGACACATGAAAGGAGTTGGGGATTCTGAGGGTAGGAGGCAGCCGAAGCTTATAGGAGATGGGGTGTATTTGTTGTAGTATCTCAAATGGTACGAGGAACCTGGGAGCAAACGTGTAGTAAGGCACCCTTAGACTGATATTCCTAGAGGACCGCCAGACTTTGGTACCCTATATGATGAAGAATAAATATTGGGATGCACTCCTCGATTTGTTGGTGTGGTGCTAGTAGGGTAGGGACGAAAATCCCACAATATAAGGAAAGATAACCCCAGCACACACACAAAGCACAAAGGAGATCAAGATGCAAAGTATATTTAAGTTTTATTGCAACTGCAACAAAAAATGGTAGTATTTTTAATAGTACGCGACTTGATGGGACGTTTCGGCCGAACCTTGGCCTTTGTCACTGTCGCTTATGCTGAGTGTCACTAGGTATGGGATGTCCGCCGGATCTGCCCTGTGTGTCTTTGGTACCCGGCAGATACTGAGGTGGCTCTCTTCTCCTAGTATCCGCCTTTCGCTTCATGCGATCGACTGCCTGCAGAATAGAGGACTGGTTTTGCTGCCATACCTGTAGAAAGTCCCCAAATGCAGAGTCAACTGCGGGTACCTGGGATGTAGCGGGAACAGGAAGAGGGATTCATGGATGTTGACCGTACACAATGTAAAAAGTTGTAGAAGCAGTGGACTCACTTGTGTGGTCGTTGTATGAGAACTCGGCCCAAGGAAGAAGCTGTATCCAGTCATCATGCCACGTGGAGATGAAGTGGCAAAGATAATTCTCCTAGATTTGGTTAATCCTCTAGACTTGGCCATTGGACTGGGGATGGTAGGCTGTCGGAAAGTCCAGCTTCACGTCTAGGAGTTTACAGAGGGCTCTCCAGAATTTTGAGGTGAACTGTACCCCCCGATCAGACACTATATGAAGGGGGCAGGCCATGCAAATTGAAGATGTGCTGGATGAAGAGCTTTGCAAGTTGAGGAGCAGAAGGTAGGCCGGTCAACGGGAAATGTGCCATCTTCGAGAACCACCAGACCGTATCGCATCCTGTTGAGGGAAGGTCTGTGACAAAGTCCATTGCTTTATGCTGCCAGGGAGCGTTGGGCAGATGCTGGAGTAGGCCAGCAGACTTGGAGTGAGCACCTTGGTTGGAAGCACACATTGTGCAGGAAGCGACAAAGTCCACAACATCTTTGGGCAGCGTGGGCCACCAGAAATGACGAGCAATCAGATCTTGCGTCTTACGAACCCCTGCGTGTTCGGCCAGTTTGGCGCTTCCCCCCCCTTTGAAGGACTCTCCTTTTGTCTGCCAACCGTACAAATGTCCTCCCTGAATGGATGACTCTAACTTGCAGAGAATTAGCGGAAATAATGCAGGACAGGTCTATGATACATTGAGGGGACTCCACAGTGTTTCAAATGACCTAGACAGGGCATCAGACCTCACATTTTTGTCAGCGGGATGGTAGTGGAGCACAAACTAGAACCGGGTCAAGAACAGCGACCACCTGGCTTGACGGGGGTTCAGCCGTTGAGCCGACTAGAGATATGTAAGGTTCTTGTGGTCGGTGTATATCGGGATGAGGTGGGCTGCGCCTTCTAGCAGATGTTTCCACTCCAGAGCCAATTTAATGTCAGTAACTCCCGATCCCCAATAGAGTAATTGCGTTCTGCAGAGGAAAAAAGTCTTGAGTAATAGCCATAGATCACTGCCTTTTCTTTGAGGCCCCTCTGGAACAGAAGTGCACCTGCACCAACAGAGGAAGCGTCCACCTCCGAGAACTGTTGAGAAATGTCAGGATGATGGAGGATTGAGGCTGAGATAAATGCATTCTTGAGGCTATTAAATGCAGTTTCTGCCTCTGGAGTCCACACCTTGGCATTCACACCCTTCTTCGTAAGGGTAGAGATGGGAGCTGTCAATGATGAGAAGTTTGGGATAAACTGACGGTAGAAGTTGGCGAATCCCAAAAAAACACTGTATGGACCGCAGGCCCTGAGGATGTGGCCATTCCAGGACGGACTTTACTTTCTCAGGATCCATCTTGAGACCTTGATCCGAGATGATGTAGCCCAGGAAGGGCAGAGAGTTTATTTTTAATTCTATAGACTCACTTCTCCAGCTTGGCATACAGACGATTCTCACTTAAACGCAGCAGAACTTTACGAGCATGCCTCTGATGAGTCGTCTGATCTGGAGAGAAAATCGGAATATCATCGCGATAGACCACAACACAGAAATAGACCAGATCTTGGAAGATATCATTGACTGATTCCTGGAAGACCGCGGGAGTGTTACACAGCCTGAAGGGCATCACCAGGTATTCATAGTGCCCGTCTCTAGTGTTAAACGATGTCTTCCACTCGTCGCCTTGGCAGATTCAGATCAAATTGTAAGCCCCACGCAAGTCTAATTTAGAAAAAATCCTTGTTCCTCGCATGCGGTCAAATAGTTCGGAAATTAATGGCAACGGATATTTGTTCTTGACAGAGATTTGTTTGAGACCACTGTAGTTCATGCAAGGCCGAAGAGATCCGTCTTTTTCTTGACAAAGAAGAACCCGGCCTCAGGGGAGGAAGATGTTGTATGAGACCCCTCTCCAGACTCTCCTTGATATAGGCGTCTCTCAGCTGGAAGATGCTGCCCGTCACTCACTTTTCCATGGCCACGGCCGTCGGGGGGGGGGGGGGCCGGGGCAGGTAAGCACAGACGGTCCGCGGCTGTGGACATTACAGTAACATTTACTCTGTTTATAAGGCTAGAGGCAGGTAACCGGATCACACCATTTACCATAGTTGATGGGGACATCTCCCCCCCCACCTTCACAGTAAATTCAGCACGTGACCTAGCATGCCCACAAAGCACTCTGATAGAAATCAATAGGTTTACAGTATGTGTTTTTGCTTCCTGAAAATAAAGAATGAACAATTTATTGACCATTCTGCCTGGAAATTAGAAATTAGAAAAATGTAAAATTGAATATTTTAATGATTGACTGCAATACACGTATGCCAATATAGTTTTTACAAATTAATGCTATTGTCATTTCCCTTTCTAATCCTGGTTGTGTCTTGGTCTGCAGAAGAGACATTCACTGACATATCGAATGAAAAAAAAAAAAGTACAATTATTATTGTTACTATCTTTTTTTTATTTTTATAAAACTTTCTTCTGTCCATTTGTAGAACTCCAATGATTGCTGGAGGGCTGTTTGTGATGGACAAATCCTACTTTGAAGAACTGGGGAAATATGATATGATGATGGATGTTTGGGGTGGGGAAAATTTAGGTATGTATAAATAGCGGACCTCCTTAAAGCATTCTTTCTTTTGCTGTATAAACATGAGCAGTATTTCATTATCCGTGTAATATATTGTGGAATGGTGTAAATAGAAAATATCTAAGGGCCTGTTTATGTTTATCGTGTACGTTGAGAAAGCCCCCAGCATACATGCTTAACGTGTCCATAAGGCTCTATCATCAGACGGAGGCCAAAAGTGTCTATTTTGGCCTCCCTTCTAGACGGTATACTGCAATAAAAGGCATGGAATAGCTTAGTACACTTTTTAATCTTACAGAGTCCAATAATATTACACGTTCAATATATACTATAATAGAAAAAACTTAGGCATGCGTTAAACACATATGTTCTGCAGCTTTTCCCGGCGTATACGTCAAACATAAGCCTAAAATATTTTTTGTTATTGGAATGCCTTTTATTTATAAGCTGTGTTAGGCTGCGTTGTGGCTTCCGTTCTAGCGTATCCTTCAGAGGACCACAAGAACTGAAGTTAACGTTCCCGTCAAAAAACCCATTGATTTCAATGGGTTTTATTTTTGCATCAGTTGTGCTCAGTTAGGCTGCGTTCACATCTGCGTCAGGGCTCCGGTCTGGCGTTCCGTTTGATTTTTCCGTCAGAACGGAGCCCTGACTGAAACAAACGGAAACCGTAGGTGCAAATGGTCTCCGTTGTGCAAGGGTTCCATCGTTTTGGTACGGTATTGCTTCCGCAAAACGACTGAACCCTTGCACGACGGAAACCTATGGTTTGTTTGTTTGTTTCAGACAGGGCTTCGTTCTGACTGATCGATCCATCGGAACGCCAGTGCCGAGCCCTGACGCAGATGTCAACGTTGCCTTAGGCACCGTTCTGTCAGGTTTTAGTTTTGTTGAAGGAAGAAATACCATAGTCTGACCCTCTATTATTTTCATCAAAAATGACAAAAAAAAACGGAAAGCTCCTTTCCGTCAGGTTTCCAACATTTAAGTCAATGGATGACTGATACAAACTGATATACCATCCTTTTGTATCAATTATGCATTACGTTTGATGGATGGATGGATAGATAGATAGATAGATAGATAGATAGATGATAGATAGATAGATAGTGTTTTTGAAGCAGTCTGATTGTTTGTTTAACATTGACTTGACTGCCACCTTGACGAATATGTCCAATATCGGAGTTCTCATTACAATTTTGAGCTCATTGTGTTTTTATTTTATGACATACTGTGTAGGACAAAACGGTCCAAGTCTGATGTACATAATATGACATTGTCCGTGAAAGAGGACAGGGGGTTTTTTTTTTTTTTTGTTTTTTTTTTTTAAACTTGTAGTTGCATACTTTTAAAAAAATGACCTCTAGTTTTCTTTCAAACTGAATATCATTCCCTACGTTAAGCGAATTTTAGGCTCTTTGGACTGATTATAGAAATTCCTTTCTTTCTGCAAGTTTGGCTCCTCAACTGAAAACTCTTATTCTTGGTGTCTTGTGTGCTGTGATACCTCCAAAAAATCTAATCTATTTTCCCAAGTTTCTCCTGCTGTCTTGGCCTCATTGCAAATCCGCTATCACTCAATTTTCCCATGATTCCATTATAAGAATATATAAACTGTAAATCCCAGTGTCCCATTCCGTTCAATTGTAGTTGTATAACCTATCAGAGCCTGATAGAACGATTAAAATATATCTTTATTGATTAGTAATGCTAAAACAGGCTCATTAGCTAATAACCTAAACCGCCATAAGCAGGTGGTCAGAGAGGGGAGGTGAGTCTTATGGTATAGGGAAATGCATCCTCCCGCAGACTAGTCTCGCCTACTTATATAATATTGCTCTGAGCAACTGTCACAGAATTGATATACCAACACGTTTCAGTTCCCCCTATGTGGGATACCTCATCAGGGGTTACAATATCGTTTAGCCGGTTAGCACTGTCTTTGTGCTATAGTGATCTCCCGGTGTGTGCACAACTCTGATGTATTGGGCGCACACGAGGCATGGAGTTGCCGGATATTTAAAGACTAAAACCCTCCTACCAGGTGACTGGCAGCGCACCAATCCGCCAAATTACTGAGCGTCATCATGACATCCCGGATGATGCCAAATCCGGGTTTAAATAGCAAATCATGGTTTCTTTACGACCAAGCGTCTGTAGTACCCTGGGGAGCTCCAGGCGGTTTGTACACAACACATGATGTCAAAATAGCATTGGAAACAAATGATGCAAACTATTTATTCAGCCCTTGACACTGGAAATGTACGGCTTTAATAAAACAGAGTGATGTAATGTGCTCTCTACCTTCACTAACACATCAGGAAAATAGTGTGATCGTAAGGGAACAAATCTTAGTCCCTGGACCGCACTAAAATATAAATCATATAGGGAACAGAAAAATACATCGTCCAAGAAAAAGTGGGAGGAATTGCTATAGGGTGTAAATGGTGTAAATACTATAGGGTGTAAACTCTTCATTGCCTATCCCAAATAGGGAGTATGGTCAAACACCTTGATGGATTATAAGAAGAATTTATATGAAATTTGTTCATTTAGACCAGATGGATTAATAGTCTGCATATGAAAAATCAATTGCGCGTCTTTCTGCAAGATTCTCTTATCCAGATTTCCACCTCACTGATCTAATTTGCTCAATCCCTTGAGGGTCATCACATCCCCTCTGTGTCATTCCCACACATGACATGACACTGGTGTGTCGTCTTTTCTCCTGACATCTCCAATGTGATCACGAATTCTACTGAATTCTCTACTGGTCTTCCCAACGTATTGTAGCTCACATAGCCATGTGATCAAATAAACAATACCCTTTGTTTTGCAATTGATGTATGACCTATTGTCAAAGGTCTCACCAGTACTATTACTTTTGAAATTCTTACTACACAAAATGGAGTAGCAGGCTCTACAAGATCCACATCTGAAAGTACCTTTAAGTCCACTGTTTAATCAAGTGGTAGTCTTTGTCTGTACATTGAGAGAACTATGTACCAAATGATCACTGATGTTGCGTCCCCTCCTCTATGTGATCGAGGGAGATTCCCCTACAAGACCACCTATATCAGGGTCCACTCTCAATATACCCCAGTATCGTTTTTGGGATTTCCCTGATCTCACCATTTGCCGAGTCATAGGTCCCTATGACCCGGATACAGTCATCAGGTTTTTTTCAATTTTATATTAAGCAAATAATTTCTATTTCGTCCAAGGGCATTTTGGTACGCCATCTTAAGGACCCCCTGAGGATAACCCCTCCGCTTGAATCTATCCCTCAGTTCCCTTGCCGAGGTCTTGAAATCAGATATGGTGCAGCAGCAGCAACATGCCCTGAGGTATTGGCCATTGGGTCTACTTCGCCTCAGAGCCATCTGGTGCCAACTTTTCCATCGTAGCAAACTGTTGAATAACTCCTGTGTCAGTTTTCGAGATGCTAAAGATTTTCATGGATTTCAGACGTGAAAAAAAGCCCCAACTCGTTGATATTGAGAGTGACCACAAATTCTTTTGAATTCCTCTCTAGTTCCTGTTAGGATCAAAACATTATCTATGAATCTGATCCACAGAGGATAGAAGACGTCCATTTATCCATTCTATCACTGAAGACAACCTTTTTCCCATGGAAAGCCCAGGTACAGGTTGGCATAGGTAGGAGCACATGGACTCCCCATCGCCACGATTTTTAAGGGATTGAGCAAATTAGATCATCGGTGAGAGGTGGAAATCTGGATAAGAGAATCTTGCATAAAGAAGTGCAATGGATTTTGCATATGCAGACTATTAATCCATCTGGTCTAAATGAACAAATCTCATATAAGTGCTTCTTATCCTTTGCTGTGTATGACCATAGTCCCCGGTTGAGATAGGCGTTGAAGAGTTTGCACCCTATAATATTTACACCATCTACACCCTATAGCAATTCCTCCCCCTTTTTCTTGGACGATGTATTTTTCTGTTCCTTATATGATTTACACTTTAGTGCGGTCCGGGGACTATGATTTGTTCCCTTACGTTCAAACTATTCTCCCGATGTGTTAGAGTGATGTAATGTGCTCCTTACCTTCCCTGTTTTATTAATGTCGAACATCGCCCGTGTCAAGGGCTGAATGAATCGTTTGTATCCAATGCTATGCTGACATGGTGTGTTGTTTACAAACCGCCTGGAGCTCCCCAGGTTACTATAAGACGCTCTGTCGTCAAGAAACCAGGATTGGCTATTAAAACAGAGGCTTGGAGTCATCCGGGACGTCATGATGATGCTCTGTATGCGGATTGGTGCGCTGACAGAATGACGTCACTTGGTAGCAGTGCTTTTAGTCTTTAAATATCCGACGTCCCCATGGCGCGTGTGCGCCCAATACATTAGAGTCGTGCACATGCTGGGAGATCACTATAGCACAAAGACGGTGCTAACCAGCTAAATGATTTTGTAACCCCTGTTGATGTATCCCACAGTATAGGGGGAGCTGAAACGCGTAGGGATATCAATTCTGTGACCGGTGCTCAGAGTAATATTATATAAGTAGGTGAGACTCTAGTCTGCGGGTGGATTCATTTCCCTATACCCGAAGACTCCTGTCCCCTCTCTGACCTACTGCTATACCTGTTTAGGTTATTGGCTAATGAGCCTGTTTTAATATTACTAATGAATAAGTATATAGTTTAATCATTCTATCAGGCTCTGATACGTTATAAGAATATGTAGCTCGATCTGTCAACCAGTGTAAAATCACAGGGACAAAGGTTTAGATGAGCCTGAGCAGTATTATGTTTTGTAGTAATAAGAAAAGGAAAAATACTTCTAAACAAATCAGCAGGAAAAGATAACGTTATAATGAGGGGTGTGGAGATGAACATGACGACATGTTATATTTGTATTGAAGAGCTGGAGTTTTATTGTATTTACAAAAAGTGGCATTTATTTCTGTAGCATTTCACCTACTACGACAATTGGGCCAATATATGCATATGGCGAACTGAACTGTGTGACTATAAGATATGAGCACCTATGCAGAAAATCACACACAAACTATTTTACACAAAATATATAATTTTTTATTAGAAGACCATACTGTTAAAGCAATACATAAACGGACACATTACCCACAGCGATGGATCCCCACGCAGTGTGGGGACTCCGCGCAATGGCAGGGAGCAATATGTGCCGCCAAGCTCACCAAAGTAAAAACTTGCTATCTCAGGCATCAAGTCAGACTGATGACCTCAAAGAAAGGACTTAATCAGAAAACTGAAATCATCAGAACAGATTCTATGTATTCTCAAGAACTGTCCTGTAGGTATACTATTAATCAGATAGGATGGGCGGGAGGAGTCAGCATGCGGAAGTGCATTCACTGACGTGGATTTCTTCTACATATCCATTGTTATTTGTCCATCGTTAGTCACATGGAATTGTACATCAAAGAAATCCATCTTAGTTCTTCCATACTTGTTCGTTAACTTAATATTCATTGAGTTGTTGTTCAAAGTTTCGATAAATTAATTCAATTCTTTAGATGCCCCCCAAATTAGGATCGACCTCCGACATGTATAGAAAGTATCTTGTTGCTTCTAAGCCATCAGTTTGACGTATATCGATGTGTATAGTGATTCCACATCACAAGTGCCGATAGTCATATCTAGTTCCAAATAAATATCATTCATCTTGCGTAAAATATCGATCGTATCCTTCAGGTAAAATGGAAGAGTTTCAACCTGGACAGTGTGGGGATCCATCGCTGTGGGTAATGTGTCCGTTTATGTATTGTTTTAAGTGTATGGTCTTCTAATAAAGAATTATATATTTTGTGTAAAATTGTTTTGTGTGTGATTTTCACGGATCCCTCAATAGACTCAAGTATATGAGGGATCCATAAAATGGGTGCGACTCCGGCATGAAATACTGCCATTTTTAACGTCCGTGTTTGAACTCGTTCATGTGACTCAGGCCTTACAGGGGGGGGGGGGGTGAGGCTGAGCAGCCTCTTACAGTTATGTAAGTATGTGCTAATTTATAATCTTATTTTTCATCTCAATATTAGAAATTTCATTCCGTGTGTGGCAATGTGGCGGAAGTCTGGAAATAATCCCCTGCAGTAGGGTAGGCCACGTGTTTCGGAAACAACATCCATACACGTTTCCTGGTGGGAGTGGAACAGTTTTCGCCAGGTAAGGATCCCTGCCAATAATTTTCCAGAACTAAAAAAAAAAAATCCCCCTCCCTTATTATTCTCCTTTCATTTTGTTCTGTCTCATATTGCAATCAAAACTTAGAAATATTTATATAAATAATTCTACTTAACGTGTCCAAGGAGATAAGGGTTTTTCCCCTTCTCACAAAGCTGTGTATGGCTGTAAGACAACTGGCTGATGATGGAGCTTTCCCTCACTGTGCGGTCTACAATTGGAAGCTCAAGTAAGCTCCACCCCTTGGCTAAGCCCAACCCCCAGCTGTCAGGCAGACAAAATTTGGAAATTCTCAGAAGGAAATTAATACTAACAAGGTTGCTACAAGACTGTTTGCTGCAGGAAAATGACTGCGAAACACTGTCTGCAATTTATCTCTTTACCGGATTCAGCAAAAAAAAAAAAAAAATTTTTTTTTTGCTTAGTTGTGTCATACAATTTTCCAATATACATTCTATATTCATTCCTTATGATTTTCAAAATTTGTCTTTTGTTTTTCAATAGGAACATTGATTGTTCCTCTAGTAGGACATAACAGAGTACAAGCAGGCCCAGCACCCGACTCGCCCCTCCCCCCCCCACCCCAATGATCACATAATAAAATAAAGGTGAATAAATAAAAAAAAAAAAAATTATTATGCTCTTCTTCCCCCACGACTCTTCTAAGGCTCTCGCATCAGGCTGCGGCGCATACAAGGTCCTGATGCCGGGAAGCGTCAGGACCTTGCATGTGACGCAGCATCTTGACACTGGACTTGTGTGCTGTCTGCCAGTATCGCTTGTAACGTCCTGGCGGTGGTCGCGTCAGGATCTTGTGTGTACCTTTGCTGCATGCCTCTATTGCTTGTAACATCCTGGAGCTACTTGCGTCGGTACCTTGTATGCGCCGCAAACTGATGCTGAAGTTCGGAGCAGAAAGCTAAAACTGGCTTAAACGCTAATCTTAATAAATCGGCCCCTCAGTTTTTCACAATTCCTGACCTTTAATACTAGTACACATTCCCTCTCTTAGGTCAGTTAGGATCACTACGATATTTCAAGAACATGAAATGTCAGAATAATACTGGAGACAATTATTTATTTCAGTTTTTATTTGTTTGATCACATGTCCAGTGCCCAATAGTTAACACTTTTTTTTATAGCTTGGATGATTGTAGCAAATAATGTCATAGGCTAATTTACATCATTTTAGTTAGTTGGAGGTGTACCTGAGGCATTACAGTATATTAAGACCTACTGTCTAGGCCTACTTGCCTCCTTGCTTGACATCATGGGAAAATTAAAAGAAATCAGCCAAGATGTCAGAAAAAGAATTGTGGACCCCCACAAGTATAGTAACCATAATATGCAAGTTTAAACACCATGGGACCACGCAGCCATGATACAGTTCAGGAAGGCGGCACGTTCTGTCTCCTTGAGATGAACGTACTTTGGTGCGAAAATGCAAGTTAATCCAAGAACAACCGCAAATTACATTAAGATGCTGGAGGAAACTGGTACAAAATTATCTATATAAATAAAAATGTGTCCCAAATAGACATGACCTGAAAGGCCGCTTAGCAAGGAAGAAGCCACTACTCCAAAACTTTTATTTTAAAAAACAGATTACAGTTTGCAACTGCAGATGTAGACAAAGATCTTACTGTTAATAGAAATGCCCTCCTGTCTGATGAAAGAAAAATTGACCTGTTTGTCCACAACGACTGTTATGTATGGAGGATAAAGGAGGAGGCTGGCAAGCCAAAGAACACCATCCCACCCGTGAAACAAGTGGCAGCATCATGTTGTGGGGATGCTTTTCTGCAGGAGGGACTGGTTCACTTCACAAAATAGATGGCATTATGAGGAAGTAAAATTATGTGGAGATATCAAAGCAACATCTCAAGACTTCATCCAGGAAGGTAAAAGCTTGGACAAAAATGAGTCTTCCAAATGGACAATGAACCCAAGCATACTTCTAAAGTTGTGGCAAAATGTCTTAAGGACATCAAAGTGACGGTAATGAAGTGGCCATCACGAAGCCCTGACCTCAATCCCATAGGAAATTTATAGGCAGGACTGAAAAAGTGTGTGCAAGCAAGGAGGCCTACAAACCTGACTCGGTTACACCAGTTCTGTCAGGGGGAATGGGTTAAAATTCCAGGAATTTATTGCGAGTAGCTTGAGGACAGCTACCCAAAATGTTTGACCCATGTTAGACAATTTAAAGGTAATGCTACCAAATGCTATTCACTTGTATTTAAATTTCTGAGAAGCTGGTAATGTGATTGAAAGAAATAAAAGTTTAAAAAAATATAATTGTCTCTAGTTATTATGATGGTCTCTATTATTCTGAAATTTCACCTTCTTAAAATATCCTAGTGATCCTAACTGACCTAAGAGAGGGAATATGTACTAGGATTAAATGTCCGGAATTGTGAAAAACTGAGTTTTAATGAATGTGGCTAAGCTGTATGTAAACTTATGCCTTTAACTCTATTTTTCGAAAGAAGACACATGGCACATTGTGAAATTTCCACCCAGCACTTTACACTCGTGGATGCCTTCATGCAATTTTGCATCAAAGCGTAATGTTGTGTAAAAATTGCATACAAGTTCATGTTTGAGGCTAAAAGTCTGACCCAAGCACAGCCTGAGATGCACAACACCTCCTAAAAATATAATTTCAGGTTGTGCAGAGTTTATACATGCCACTTGTGCCTACGTCTATATGTACATATCTTCACTAATTCACCAAGACTGAAGACACTGAAAATCTCTGCAATCCAGATGCCAGCAAACATCCGAGTCCGACTCGACAAATAGCTTGATTAGGCTAAGGGGTTAATTTGATGTGTACCTGCTCATCTTCTCACTACTGTAGTAGGAAAACAAAGACCCCTCTTATTGTGACAATCAGAACGCACATAACCTCACTGATTTGATAATAGTGGGTGGTGACATGAAGGAAAGTTCCTTTTTACCTTTATGGGGTCACTGGAAGGTTGTACGGGGAGATTGATGGCAGTAAAGGCCCTTTTACACTGGCCAATTATCGTGCAAACGCTCGTTCGTAGAACACTCGTTGCGGAGGATTGCCCTGTGTAAACAGGGCCGCGATCAGCAGATGAATGCTTATCTGCAAATCGTATAGTTTTAGCTACCTTAAATAATATTGTCGGCAGCACATCTCCCTGTGTAAACGGGGAGACGTGCTGCCAACAAGATGATAATGGGAACGAGCGATCAGCGTAACAATCGCTTGTCCCTATACTGGCTCCTTGTGAAAGGAGCAAACGAGCACCGATCAATGAGCTGTCTCGTTGATCGGCGCTCGTTTACACGGCCCATGACTGGCCGTGTAAGAGGACATTAACAGACTGTGATCTTTCTTCCTGCTCGCACTTGCAGCTTATCCCCCCTTCCAACCCCCTCGGTTACAGAGACCCAAAATCAAAGTCACATTTTTTTAGTCTCCTCCCTGAATTGGAGTTCTGCGCCCTGAGCCTGGTATCCTTTAAAAGCTTAGGGTTTTAATATTATACCAATATCTAAGATTTAGCCTTTATGTTCTAGATGCAACATGAGTTTAAGGTTATGATGCATCACATACATCCTTGGTAGTGAAAGTCTGGTTTATTTTAGAGCCAGGGATTACTAGGTACACTTCAGAGCAGAAATACATATATTTTTTATATAAAAGGTTATTCCCAACCATCATACCATAAATGTCTGATAGATATGGGTCCTGCACCTATCTCTAGAATTCATCTGCGAGGAGAATGAATGGAGAGGTCGCTGTGCGTGGCTCTCTAGTCATTCCTACGGGAGTTAAGGAAACAGCTAAGCTTCTGTAACTGCCATAGGAGTGAATGGAGCGTGATCACCTTTCCATTCATTCTCCACCTAGATGCGGCGACCGGTGGCTGCCTCACCAGTCGGCACAGGGGCGTTATCTTACAGATGTAGCCTGTGAAATGTCTTAGTGGGATGACCAAAACATTGTGGTATAACATTTATAATTATTAAAATACCCAATATTTGTTTGTAATAAGCAGGTTTACAATGTGTGTTGTCTTGTTGCGCCGTGACCTGTGCAAGACTTCTCTTAAGGGGTTTGTCATTTAAATTATATTGTATTTTTGACTTATCCTTTACCTCTCATTCAAAATATATATTTCATAGCTGGAAGGGGTTTTCCTTTTTGACATTTTATGGTATATTCACACCTATTGGGAAAACCGGGACTGTTGCTCCACCTAGTCTATGGGAATTACGTAAAGAGTTGAACATGCTTGCTCAAATTCAAAAAAGGCTGCCTGCCGGCAGAAATAAGCCCTGTTTTCCAACCATTATTAAAGAGTAAAAATAAAAAAGTCTTTATTCAATTAGCAACAAGGACAGACTACATGAAATTTAAAAGTTAATGTCCATTTCTGACAGCAATTAGCACAGTGCCAGACGTAAGAGCTCTGTCTAGAAAGGGTTAAGTACCACAACCACAGAGCGCTACATGCAGTTAGTTATTAGTTAGATTCAAAGGTGTCAATAGGACAATTATTAAAATAAAGGTAGAAGCCCCCCCGACAGGTTTCGCTACGATGTAGCGTCCTCAGGGGTATCGGGGCCAATGAACATGCTTGCTCGACTCTTTCCGTTACTACCATAGACTTGCAAGAGGCAGGACAGTCTCTTTTAAAAAGTACCTAAATCTTTCCGGTGATTTTTCTGAATTAGGCTGTCTTATGTGTGTATGTGAGGAAAAATGCTATAACTAGTCATTATGTGACGTGTATATGGCCCTTATCAGCAGTTTTCTCACTCAGCGGGCACTATCTCTAATAGGGTTGTCACAATACCAGAATTTGGACTTCAATATATATACTTTGTGTAGTATTGTGATTCTTGATACCAAAACTATACTTTGCCAACAATAATAATAGAAAAAAGTTCTTCCATTTTCTGATGAGGCACGTGATGTGATGAATTTTGAACCTCCATGTGCCTCACATTAATAGTAATTAACCCCATTGTTTCTCACAGTCATAATGGACAACATTGGGTTAACATGTGAGGTACATGATGGGGTTAATTACTATTCATGTGAGGCACATGGAGGTACTAAATTCATAACACCTCGTGCCTCACATTAATACGTGAAAAAGCAGTTCTTCTTTTATTTTTTACAGTGTACACATCATAAATGACGCTATAAATTTGTTGTGCTGGTTCTTACGGTCGCGATTATACCGAATATGTGTATGTTTTATGTATTGAGACTTTTATTTTAATGTTTATTTAAAAAAGTGTGTATTTAAAAAAAAAAAATTATATTTAACATTACTTTAATTTTTTTATTTTTTTTTAAACTTTAACCCCTTCCCGCCGCAGCCCTTTTTCAGATTTTCATTTTCGTTTTTTCCTCCCCACCTTCCAAAAGCCATAACTTCTTTATTTTTCCGTCGATAGTCCTATGAGGGCTTGATTTTTGCGGGACGAGTTGTAGTTTTTCCTAGCACCATTTATTTTGCCATATAATGTACTAGGAAACGGGGAAAAAATTATTTGTGTCGTAGAAAGTGAAAAAAACTGCGATTCCTCCATGGTTTTTTGCGTGCCGTTTTTACGGAATTCACTGTGCAATTAAAACATGTTAACTTTATTGTGTGGGTCAATACGATTATGGCGATAACAAATATATATAGTTTTTTTCTATATTTTACTACTTTTGCAAGTAAAAACCTAAGTGTAAAAAAGAAAATTTAATTTATTTTGTGTCGCCAAATTCTGAGAGCCATAATTTTTTTTATTTTTCCGTCGATTAAGTGGTATGAGGGTTTATATTTTGTGGGGTAAGCTGTAGTTTTTAATACCATTTTGGTCTACATGCAACGTTTTGATCACTTTTTATTTCTTTTTTTGTGGGACATTTGGTGACCAAAAAATAGAGATTCTAGCGTTTACAATTTATTTATTTTTTTACAGCGTTCACCGTGCAGGTTAAATAATGATATATTGTAATAGTTCAGACTTTTACGGACGCGGCAATACCAATTGTTTGTTTATTTATTTTACTATGCTCTGGGGGTAAAATGGAAAAAAACGGGTTTTCTGAACTATTAGATTTTCATTTTTTTTCTTTTTTTACATAAAAAAAACCTAATTTTTACTTTTTTTTTTTTTATTGGTCCCTCTACCCGACTTTGGCGTATGATTACGTCAAATTTCGGGAAGGGGTTACATTAGCCTGTGTACTGATAGTAAACAGGCAGTTGTTAGGACATACTTCAGTATTCCCTAACAGGAAATATGGTCAGACAGCCCTGGGGTCCTTCAATGGACCCTGGACTATCTGCCCATATATGCTATGTCCCTCGATCTCCTCACAGGGATTTCCTGTGATGTTATCCAAGGGGCATCCCCTTCTCATTTTCACCTTGAATGCTGCGGTTAGCTGTGATCGCAGCATTCAAGGGAATAGCGGCGGAGATGAGAGTGGGGATGCGGCTATGTATTATAGCCATTGCCTCGCTCCTGACAGCAAGTGTGCGCGTGGTCAGCATGAGGTGATTTGCAGTGTGCCCGCCATGTTCTCTGGCTTATTAGTGCAGCTTCGGCACATTACATATTGCTGACTGCGAGCGCACACTTGGGGGGGGGGGGGGGGCAATGGCCTTATTACACAGCCGCAGCCACGTTCTGACTATATTCATGTATTGCAATACTAAGCTGTGCGGTCGCACAACTTAGTATCGAAATACATGAATTGATATTGATATATGAATTGGTATTGAACAGTTTCAGGGTGCACAGCATCGAAATAGTATTGATATTTCGATGCATCGTGCAACCCTAATCTCCAATTTTCAGTTTTTCCTTAAGGCCACTCCAAATGGGGAAGAGACTAACTGCTATCATGTCGTCTCCCCCATCTCTATCCCACATAAACACATATAGAAGCAGCAGCATAGAAGACATCATACAGCAGTGCAGCTGTGAATCCAGCACTGGGGTTAGCTAAAACCCTAACGATCTTTCCGTGTAAAGATTCCTGTGGACGAGTTTTACCAGTAAATTCAGTGAGTGAACAGTTTAGGAGGCGGAGTGGGTGGAAGGGTGTGTGAGACCCTTATAATTGGAGAAATAGACATTCTTCTGTTATAAGCTATCTTACAATGTTTCTTTTATTCGTTTGTACTTTTGCAAATAAATTTAAAGTTTAGCTACTCTTTAACCCCTTCCCGCTCCTTGACGTACTATTACGTCATGGCAGCTGTATCGTTCGCGCTCCATGACGTAATAGTACGTCACGGGAGTAACGGCCGTTTCGGCCGTCCTCCCGACACATACAGGAGCTGTGACGCTGCTGTCTTGTTCAGCAGCTGTCACAGCTCCTACAGCGGGGACCGATCGCTGTGTCCCCGCTGATTAACCCCTTAAAAGCCGCGTTCTATGGAGATCGCGGCTTTTTAGGGGTTAAGCTGCCATCGCCGGCCTGCTACGCGATAGCGGCCGGCGATGGTGACTATGGCAACCGGACACCAAACAATGGCGTCCGGCGATGCCATAGACGGAAGCCTAGTGGGTCCTGACAACGTCAGGACCCACTATGCTTGCTGTCAGTGAGTAGCTGACAGTTCTAATACACTGCACTACGCATGTAGTGCAGTGTATTAGAATAGCGATCAGGGCCTCCTGCCCTCATGTCCCCTAGTGGGACAAAGTAATAAAGTAAAAAAAAAGTTAAAAAAAGTTGTGTAAAAATAAGAAAATAAAAGATTTAAAAGTATTAAAAGTAAAAATCCCCCTTTTTCCCTTATCAGTCCTTTATTATTAATAAAAATATATAAACAAACAAATAAACTATACATAATTGGTATCGCCGCGTCCGTAACGGCCTGAACTACAAAATTATTTCATTATTTATCCCGCACGGTGAACGCCGTAAAAAAAATAAATAATAAACCGAACCACAATCACAATTCTTTGGTCACTTCACCTCCCAAAAAATGGAATAAAAAGAGATCAAAAAGTCGCATGTACCTAAAAATGGTACTGATCGAAACTACAGTTCGTTACGCAAAAAATAAGTCCTCGCACGGCTTTATTGATTGAAAAATAAAAACGTTATGGCTCTTAGAATAAGGTAACACAAAAAGTGAATGATTGTTTACAAAACTTATTTTATTGTGCAAACGCCATAAGACATAAAAAACTATAAACATCTGGTATCGCCGTAATCGTATCGCCCCGCAGAATAAAGTGAATATGTCATTTATAGCGCACGGTGAACGCTGTAAAAAAAAACGAAAAAAAAAAACAATCGTACAATTGCTGTTTTTTAGTCACCACGCCACCTAAAAATAGAATAAAAACTGATCAAAAAGCCGCATGCACCCCAAGAAAACTACAATGGATTCCTCAAGGGGTCTAGTTTCCAAATTGGGGTCACTTTTGGGGGGTTCCCAATGTTTTGGCACCACAAGACCTCTTCAAACCGGACATGGTGCCTAATAAAAAAGATGCTTCAAAATCCACTAGGTGCTCCTTTGCTTCGGAGGCCGATGCTTCAGCCCATTACCGCACGAGGGCCACATGTGGGATATTTCTCAAAACTGCAGAATCTGGGCAATAAGTATTAAGTTGCGTTTCTCTGATAAATCCTTTTATGTTATAAAAAAAATGGTATAAAGAGGATTTTCTTACCAAAAAAAAAATGTAAATTTCACCTCTACTTTGCTCTAAATTCCTGTGAAACACCTAAAGGGTTCATAAACTTTCTAAATGCTGTTGTGGATACTTTGAGGGGTCTAGTTTCTAAAATGGGGTGTTTGATAGGGGTTTCTAATATATGGGCCCCTCAAAGCAACTTCAGAACTGAACTGGAACCTAAAAAAATAAATAAATGAGGCAATACTTCGCTTCTTACATTATACTGATAATGAGCCGTGCCCACCCCGAGATGACCCCAGTTTTGACCGTTTGTATAAACGGAGACCCCTATTAGACCGTTCCAGTGCCCGGTTTTCCCAAGCATACACCCCTGAGAAGTGTATTTCTATTGATGAGTCCCTGGTACATTTTAAAGGGAGGGTTCAATTCCGCGAGTACCTGCCGGGTAAGAGGGCAAGGTATGGCGTGAAGATGTATAAGCTGTGAGAGTGCATCAGGGTATACCTACAGGTTTAGGATATATGAAGGAAAGGCCACCCCCAAACCAGACTGCATCCTGGACTACAATAGGTACATGGGAGGGATGGACTTGTAAGATCAAGCCCTGAAGCCCTGAAGCCCTACAGCGCCATGCGGTGTGGTATAAGAAGCTGGCCGGGCACATCATACAGATGGCATTGTACAATGCGTACATGCTACGTCGATGTGCAGGCCAGACGGGAACTTTCCTGGAATTTCAAGAGGTGATTATCAAGAACCTAATCTTTAGGGACCAAGAAGGGGGGGGCACCCAGTACTTCTGGAAGCGAGCCCACACGCATCGTACCAGGGCAACACTTTCCAGGAGAAGTTCCCCAAACTGGCAAGAAGGGAAAAAGTCAAAAGAGGTGCAAAGTCTGCTATAAGAGGGGGATAAGGGATGACACAATATATCAATGTGACACGTGTCCCGAATAACCAGAGCTCTGTATGAAAGTGTTTTAAAATTTATCATACATCCCTTGGTTTATAATTTACCCCAATTTTACTTACCCTGATGCACTCCACACAGCTTATCCCCCCTCGTCTTTCCCCTCTGATCCCTGCTGTGTGTCCAGGCAGCTGATAACAGCCACATGTAGGGTATTGCCATACCCGGGAGAACCCACATTACAGTTTATGGGGTGTAGGTCTCCGGTCAAAATTCTCACTACACATGTAGATGAATGCCTTAAGGGTGTAGTTTTTAAAACGGGGTCACTTCTTGGGGGTTTCAACTGTTCTGGTACCTCAGGGGCTTCTGCATACATGACTTCGCACTAGAAAATCCCCAGTAGGCCAAATGGTGGTCCTTTCCTTCTGAGCCCTCCCATGGGCCCAAATGGCAGTTTATCACAACAAATGGGGTATTGCGGCCCTCAGAACAAATTGCGCAACAGAATGGGGTATTTTGTTTCTTGTGAAAATAAGAAATTTTCAGCCAAAACTACATATTATTTGAAAAAAATAATTTTGTTTTCATTCCCAGCCCAATTCAAATAAGTTCTGTGAAAAAACTATGGGGTCAAAATGGTCACAACACCCATAAATGAAGTCCTTGAGGGGTGTAGTTTCCAAAATGGGGTCATTTGTGGTTGGTTTCTATTGCTTTGATACCTCTGGGGCTCTGCAAATGCGACATGGCACCCGAAAACCAATCCAGCAAAATCTGGACTCCAAAGAACACACAGCGCTCCTTTCCTTCTGAGCCCTCCCATGGGCCCAAACGGCAGTTTATCACCACAAATGGGGTATTGCCTCACTCAGGACAAATTGGGCAACAGAATGGAGTATTTTATTTCTTGTGAAAATAAGAATTTTTGAGCTAAAATGACATATTATTGGAAAAAATATATATTTTTTTAATTCCCAGCCCAATTCAAATTAGTTCTGTGAAGAAACTATGGAGTCTAAATGGGCACATTACCCATAAATGAATTCCTTGAGGGGTGTAGTTTCCAAAATGGGGTCACTTCTGGTGGGTTTCCATTGCTTTGATACCTCTGGGGCTCTGCAAATGCGACATGGCACCCGAAAACCAAACCAGCAAAATCTGTACTCCAAAGAACACACAGCGCTCCTTCCCTTCTGAGGCCTCCCATGGGCCCAAACGGCAGTTTATTGCCACAAATGGGGTATTGATGCACTCAGGAGAAATTGGGCAACAAAATTGAGTATTTTGTTCCCTGTGAAAATAAGAAATTTTGGTAAAAAATTACATCTTATTGGAAAAAATGTCATTTTTTTAATGTCACAGCCCAATTGAAATAGATGCTGTGAAAAAACTGTGTGGTCAAAATGCTAACAACAACCATAAATGAATTCCTTGAGGGGTGTAGTTTCCAAAATGGGGTCACTTTTGGTGGGTTTCCATTGCTTTGATACCTCTGAGGCTCTGCAAATGCGACATGGCACCCGAAAACCAATCCAACAAAATCTGGACTCCAACAAACATATAGCGCTCCTTTCCTTCTGAGCCCTCCCATGGGCCCAAACGGCAGTTTATCACCACAAATGGGGTATTGCCACACTAAGGACAAATTGGGCAACAAAATGGGGTATTTTGTTCCTTGTGAAAATAAGAAATTTTGATCACAAATGACATTTTATTGGAAAAAATGACATTTTTTTCATTTCAGAGCCCAATTCAAATACGTGCTGTGAAAAAACTGTGCGGTCAAAATGGTAACAACAACCCTAAATGAATTCCTTGAGGGGTGTAGTTTCCAAAATGGGGTCACTATTGGGGGATTCCTACTGTTTTGACACCTCAACACCTCTTCAAACCTGGCATGCTGCCTAAAATATATTCTAATAAAAAAGGGGCCTCAAAATGCACTAGGTGCTTCTTTGCTTCTAGGGCTTGTGTTTTAGTCCACGAGCGCAGTAGGGCCACATGTGGGACATTTCTAAAAACTGCAGAATCTGGAGAATACATATTTAGTAGTGTTTCTCTGGTAAAACCTTCTGTGTTACAGAAAAAAAAATGAATAAAATTGAAATTCAGCAAGAAAAATGAAATTTGCAAATTTCACCTCCACTTTGCTTTAATTCCTGTGAAATGCCTGAAGGGTTAAAAAACTTTCTAACTGCTGTTTTGAATACTTTGAGGGGTCTAGTTTTTAAAATGGGGTGTTTTATCAGGGTTTCTAATACATAGGCCCCACAAAGCCACTTCAGAACTCAAGAGGTACCTTAAAAAAAAGGCTTTTGAAATTTTCTTAAAAATATGAGAAATTGCTGTTTATGTTCTAAGCCTTGTAACGTCCAAGAAAAATAAAAAAATGTTCAAAAAACGATGCCAATCTAAAGTAGACATATGGGAAATGTGAACTAGTAACTATTTTGGGTGGTATAACCGTCTGTTTTACAAGCAGATGCATTTAAATTCAGAAAAATGCAATTTTTTCAAAATTTTCTCTACATTTTGCAATTTTTCACCAATAAACACTGAATATATCGACCAAATTTTACCACGAACATGAAGCCCAATGTGTCACGAGAAAACAATCTCAGAATCGCTTGGGTAGGTTTAAGCATTCCGACGTTATTACCACATAAAGTGAAATATGTCAGATTTGAAAAATGGGCTCTGAGCCTTAAGGCCAAAACTAGGCTGCGTCCTTAAGGGGTTAACTAAAGGACAGGGTATGGAAGTTTTGTGACCGATGTGGGGAAAATCTCACCTGACCGTAGGATGTTCACTTTAGATTCAAAATGTAACATTTGATGTATCATGGGTATGCATGCATTCCTTATTTTCTTTGCATCACTGAAATTTGTTTAGGGTATGTTCACACGGCCTATTTACGGACGTAATTCGGACGTCTTTGCCCCGAATTACGTCTGAAAATAGCGCCTCAATAGCGCTGACAAACATCTGCCCATTGAAAGCAATGGGCAGACGTTTGTCTGTTCACACGAGGCGTATATTTACGCGCCGCTGTCAAATGACGGCGCGTAAATAGACGCCCGCGTAGAAGAAGTGACCTGTCACTTCTTTGGCCGTAATTGGAGCCGCTATTCATTGACTCCAATGAATAGCAGCGCTAATTACGGCCGTAATTGACGCGGCGTTCAAGCGCCTGCACATGCCGGTACGGCTGAAATTACGGGGATGTTTTCAGGCTGAAACATCCCCGTAATTTCATCCGTTACGGACCCCCGCCGTGTGAACATACCCTTAAGCTTTTTAAAAGTTTTAATGGTTTAGGCTTTTTAAACATTTTATGTTTTCCTGATAAAGAAACACCAGACGAGCTGCTGAGGTGTGGATGGATGAATACAAGAATTTCTACTATGCAGCTGTACCATCAGCCAGAAATGTACCATATGGAAAGTAAGTATCTGGTATTTCACCTGTAAGTCAAAGATTTCTGTACTTGTGTGAGTAATATTTAAAGGGGTTTTCCAATTAGAAGAAATGAATGACCCATCTTTAGGATAGGCCATCAAAATCTGATCGGTGGGGGTCTGACTCCCGCTACCACCACCAAAAAGCTTTCTTTAAGAGACTGCGGCGCTCATGCGATTAATTACAGCCTAACCTTAAACCTTGTAATAGAGGGCATGCAGGCAGATGTAAATACAGTATGGGCAATGTCTGTTAGAGGAGAGAGAAATCTTGGGAACTGTAGTCCTTTTACGTGTTAATCCCACCTGCAGCAAGGCCTATCCAAATTAAAACCGAGCTAGGCAACATAATGAAAATGAAATATAACTGCTTCTGAGCTATAGTGGCATCACCTGGTGAGCATTTAAACATAAACAAGTATTTATTTATTTTTTTCAGTAGCTCAGAAAACTTCTTTTAAAGGCCATGTAATAAAGTGAGTGTAACTTAGTGTAACTTCTTAATTAGTTTTTATTAAAAATGTGTTTTACTTTTTTTTTTAGATACATCTGTTCTGTATTCTCTATGCAGAACAGCTGTATTTAGCTCTAAATCTTGTTCCAGGCATGTCCGGGTCCTGCGTTTCTCTGACACGTGGGATCCACCTGTAAGTTCATAATTTAGATGTGATCCATTACAGGTGAATCCTGCGGGTCAGAGACACGCAGTATCTGCTGAAACTGAATCCGTCAAGTCAGCGGACCTGACGGGAACAGGATTTGGCGCTAGATACAGCTGTTCTTCATAGAGACTACAGAACAGCTGTATCTCAAAGTATAACAAACGTTTAATAAAAAATATATCAGACACTTCTTAATTGTTTATTAAGAAAAAAAAAAGCCCTCCTGTACATAGGCTTTAAGTAAACCTCCTTTGAAACAAATATTCCGATTTTTATAAAGGGAAACTGTGTGATCCCCTTGATAAATCTAGTAGACGAAAAGCACATTTGGGTCTGAAGTGGTGGTTACGATGTCTGACCTGGAGTAGTATTATAGTATTGCCATTTGGAATTAACTTTTTGATACTTATTATTTAACACTTATTTTTATTGCTTGATTCTAATGCTATTTAAAGGGGTTATCCGGGGACCAAAAATTTTGTTTTGCGTTCATATTTTTATGTAAAAAGTCACTTACTAAAGCATTTTAATTAAAAATTCGGTACTAAACGGAACTAAAACTTCCCAGAAGTCCTGGAGATTTTCTAATATTGATGACGCGCCGACATGGTCCCACAAGACTGAGGGCTTTCTTTCTGTACTGTTCGTGTCGGCGTGTTATCAATGGCATGACCGCAAGGGGCAGTCACATTGCCGATTGCTCGAGTCCCTGAGCAGAGCATCAGCTAGCGCTTTGCTCGGGACTCCAGCACTGCTCCCGACATTTGGTCAGTGACTTCAGGGGTTTCCTATAGCTGGAGTTCCCTAGCAGAGCATCAGCTGATGCTCTGCCTGGGCACTCAAGCATTGCTGCCACTGTCTATATATGGACAGTGACATCGGCAGCAGTACAGGAGTCCCCAGGCAGAGCATCAGCTGGTGCTCTATCGGGGACTCAACTACTGCTGCCGACGTCACTGTCCATATATGGACAGCGACTTCAGGGGTTTTCTATCGCTGCAGTCCCGAGCAAAGGGCTAGCTGATGCTCTGCTTGGGGACTCCAGCAATCGGCTATGTGACTGCCCCTTGCAGTCATGCCATTGATAACACGCCGACACGAACAGCACAGGAAGAAAGCCCTCCGTCACGTGGGGCCGTGTCGGTGCGTTATCAATATTAGAAAAGCTCCAGGACTTCTGGGAACAATTCACCGGGTTTGAACGGCACCATTTAGTACCGAATTTTTATTTAAAATACATTAGTAAGTGACTTTTTTACGTAAAAATATGAACGCAAAACAATTTTTGGTCCCCGAATAACCCCTTTAAGCTTTACTTGATTTGTTCTGAATACTATTCTGGTCTGTAATTCCCAACCGCCATTCTCTTGCTGTTTTCATGTTTCTTTTAATGGGTTTTTAGGATGCGATGATCATGTGGTTTGCAGTATTAAGAAAGATATTTATGACATGTTACTTTGGTTGTGGCTTTTTGTCACTGTGGCCCTGGTTTATATGCTAAGGTTTAGCCTTCCGTCATGTAATAACCATTTTTTTTGTTGTCTCCAGTATTCAAAGTCGTACAGAATTGAAAAAAAAACTGGGCTGCAAGCCTTTCAAGTGGTATTTGGAAAATGTTTATCCTGAACTAAGGTGAAATCTTTAGTGCTGCGTAAATAATAATGTTGGTGTTTGTTTTTTTTTTTAGCTGTTAAAATTTCTTTCACTTGTGCAAAAGCCATTTAAAACTGCAGAATGTAAGAATGTTAAGATTTTACCTACATTTTCTCATGGCAGAAATGTGGTGGGAGGGAAGACTGGTTTCAGATGGCCCATATAACCGTTTTTAATGAAAATTCTACCTTAAAACAAAAGTAACCATTGGGGTAGTATGTGAAAATATTGAATATAATTGAGGACATCACTGTATGTTTATATTGTGAGTTATTTTAATTACTGTATTTTTCAGACTTTGACACTTCTTAGCAAGAAAAAATATTGATAAAAAGTGTGTGTGCGTTTTCTAGTCCAGATGGCGCCAGACTCCCCCCAACTACTTTCTTAATGATTGGGCAGAGCAATCATATAATGAGTTGCAGTGATCTCTGTATGATCATGACAGGAGAGGAAGCTGAACGCCATGTGCACATTGCATTCAGGTTCCTATCACAGGACACAGCAGAACACATAGCTGGAGTTTGGGTAGGTGAGTAAACCACCAGACCCACAGGTATTAACCCCTTATTTTACCCTAGACCTCCAGGGAACAAAATATTAATCGCCTCATATACCTTTGGACAAAATGTATACACGTCTGACATACAAATAAAATGTTTCATCTCCTAATACCCTAATTTTATATATATTTTCTGAAAGTGGACATCCGGCACACTCTGAAAATGGCTCTAAGCACTTCACAATTACGTTCGCTTTTTTGCATATTTTTTTCATGCTTAAAAAGTCTAGAAAATGCATATTTCTGGCTAAAAGCCAGGTAGACTAGACTCAGAACACATTCACCTACGTGCATGATAACTACATGGAACAGGAATGCAAAATTACCCAGCTCTTCACAGCCGTGACACCTTCATACACTTTTGTAACAAAAAAAGAAAAGAAATGCCTGAAAAATGAAAATGTGACTAAAACTCATATTCAATAATCCAAAAATGGGGCGACACTCCGTGAGTATCGTGTAGTGCCTTGGAAACACCCACAATAAATTGTAGAAAATCCCGGCACACAATCTTTCTTTTCTTTTTTGCCTTCTTTATTTAAAGACGCTTTTTGGCTTAAACTCAGACTTTCTCAATCAGATAGTTACAATGGTTACAAAGAATCAACTTAAATAGTTACACTTCCGATCACATTGCTTCATTAGCATACAAACAAACGTGAATCCAATACACAATACTTTCACAAATTTCATTGCCTTATCCGTATTGATGTAAAATAATTAACCGCTTCCCGGCTGCCCACTGTAAATTCACGTCCGTGTTTGCTGGTCTCTGTGCAGCGCCGAGGTGAATGCACGGTGGTTGTTCATAGAGTGTTCGGGTGTCTGAGTGGTGCTGACACCCGGATCGCGCTGTCAACACCTGCCTCCGGTCCCGATCATGTGACATTGTATTGAAAGTTTGTTGTAGCAACAAACTTTCCTGGGATTGATCGCTGGTGTTGCCGCCGGTTGTCATGGCAACCGGAGGCCATACAATGGCCTCCGGGACTGCCATGCATGGAAGCCTATGAGGACCAGGCTACAGGCGGTCGTAAAAAATGCTGCAGGTAGGCCATGGGAACCTTGTAGTAAAATATTCTGCTGCTGAGGGTATGTCAGGGCCTTGCGTATAATGTTATTTCCTTTATAGCATATGGGCCCAGAAAAAAATGACCATAAATTTAGGACTTAGTAGCTGCTTGTTTATACAAGTGCTAGTAATGTTTTAGAACACTTTACAAAATGCATTATGTGTGTTTTTCTAGAGTTCCTGACCATCAAGATATTGCATTTGGAGCTTTGCAGCAAGGCACAAACTGCCTTGATACACTGGGTCATTTTGCAGATGGAGTTGTTGGTGTTTATGAATGCCATAATGCTGGAGGCAACCAGGTATGTGTAGAAATTATTACTTCGTTGTACTCTTAAGTTTGGAGTTGCATACTACTACCTACAACATAACAACTGAAATGTATAAAGACTTTATTATTATCATAATCTTATTATACTTGGCAGTAAGCCACATATGATGTTATGTGCACACAAACAGGAAAAGTCCATCATTAACCCCTTGACGACTAAACATTTTGTAAGAATCTATCATAATGGCAACCCCCTTTTAAAGGGCATGCCTTATGTATTTAAACTTTATTAGTATGTAGAAGAGATTATATTTTTCGGACTGTAAGATGCACCCATAATTTGTAGCATAAGGGGAGAAAAAGGATTTGGTCCTTAACTGTACATTTCCCGTGTAATATTCAAACAATAGGGTGTAGATACAGTACCACAGTGCCCCGATACAGTGCCTGCCGCAGTGCCTCGATACAGTGCCTGCCGCAGTGCCCCGATACAGTGCCTGCCGCGGTGCCCCCCGATACAGTGCCTGCCGCGGTGCCCCCCGATACAGTGCCTGCCGCGGTGCCCCAATTCACAATGCCTGCCGCGGTGCCCCAATTCACAATGCCTGCCGCGGTGCCCCAATTCACAATGCCTGCCGCGGTGCCCCAATTCACAATGCCTGCCGCGGTGCCCCAATTCACAATGCCTGCCGCGGTGCCCCAATTCACAATGCCTGCCGCGGTGCCCCAATTCACAATGCCTGCCGCGGTGCCTCAATTCACAATGGCAGCAGCAGAGATACAAGATATTGGCAGCTATAGTGCTCTCACCCTCCCCTGAACTCACCAGATATCAGAGGTGTGGGGAGGCAGTGGTTAATGGTGATGAGTTTGCTCTTCTTGCCGCTCTGTACTTAGGAGGGGACGTGGCTAGAAGGTCCTTGCAGATCAGTACCTGCACAGATTTATTGTGCGGTGTACAAATGTATGCGTTTGCTCACTGAACAGTCAGATTTGACAGAATTGTGTGTAAGATGTGACTGTTCAGTGAGAAGTTAACCCAGAGATTTTTATCTTGTATTTCTGACATTATGGGGCACTGTGGCTGGCATTGTATTGAAGCACTGTAGCTGGCAGTGTTATGGGCCACTGTGGCTGGCAGTGTTATGGGCCACTGTGGCTGGCAGTGTTATGGGCCACTGTGGCTGGCAGTGTTATGGGCCACTGTGGCTGGCAGTGTTATGGGCCACTGTGGCTGGCAGTGTTATGGGCCACTGTGGCTGGCGTATTGGGGATTTGTTGCTGGCAATGTATTATGGCACTGTGGCTGTCTTTTTGTATTTGGGCACATTGATACCATATTGTCTCAATATTACCCAGGAAATGTACAGTTAAAGGCAAAACCTTTTATTTCTCCTCTTTTATGGGTGCGTCCAGTGCGTCCTATAGTCCTTCTCAATGAATTGTGGCTTACCCTCCTTGTGGAGGTTGTCAATGACTGTCTTCCCCATGATTGTGTAGCCTACTGAACCAGACTGTTGGACCACTTAATGGCTTAGATTCTGACACCATGAGTCTACAATCTTGAATTTGTACCCAATATTCTATTTCATTAACTATTTTCCATAATCATCCACATTAAAAGAAAAAATGGTGGAAGCAGATCACTCTGTGTGTAATGAATCAATACAATGAGTTTCACTTTTTGAATTGAAATACTGTAATAAATAAAATTTGATATTCTAATTCATTGAGGACTAGTGTGCGTATATGTATATATCTGTGTGTGTGTACACATGTGTGTGTGCATATATATATATATATATATATATATATCTCTATATATCTCTATATATCTGTGTATGTATGTGTATATATTATATACTGTGGGTCTAAATGTATGTAGCTATTTGTAATTTTTAAAAACCCTTTAGACAGCCATATTGTAGTGCACTTCATTTCAATATTTTTTGTATAGACAGTGTCCCAGGGTTTGTCCGCGTAAGGCAGGTGTAATGAATGGATGTCAATTTACAGAGAAGATTCATAGATCATCACATCCTGGAGAATGTTACAGAGTTCAGCCCTCCCCTAGAGAGCAGGGAGTGACAGGGGAGGGACCTACAGATGTGTGTGTGTGTGTGTGTGTGTGTGTGTGTGTGTGTGTGTGTGTGTGTGTGTGTGTGTGTGTGTGTGTGTGTGTGTGTGTGTGTGTGTGTGTGTGTGTGTGTGTGTGTGTGTGTGTGTGTGTGTGTGTGTGTGTGTGTGTGTGTGTGTGTTGTTATCCTGTCTTATCTAGACAACCAGGGGTACAATAAAGCTTTGCGTAATGATAATGCAATAACTCTGCTCCTGCTATCCCAGTCTACCCAGCAAAACTGACAAGTGAGGTACTGAAAACTTCTAATTTTGTTTTGGGGGTTTTTTCGGAAAAATATGGTTTAATAAAAATAAAAACATACAAAATGCTTTAAAATTGTTTGAAATGAAAACCTGTTTTAAATGTCATTTGATACATCTCTTTTGCTAGAAGCAAATATTTTTTATTAGATTCTGAATTTATCAATGACTTCAGGCCTTTAAAGTGTTTGGCTTTAAATTGGAAACGTATACGTTCTTTTTAGCAGTTCTGCAGAGTTTTCGTTCAGTGTGAAGCTACGCCTCCTGGAGATTGCAGACTGTCGTTTCTTATGTTTTCTTCCATTGGCGACCATATTATGAACGGAGCGGCGCTTTGTCGGGGGTGACGCATATGAGAGCTATGGGGCATGGCTTCACACATAGCAAAAATCCACAGAATGGCCGAAAACAATGTATTGCCTGCAATGGTTGTCTTATTTGGAATTAGTATTGCTAAAGCGGCAACCCCTTTTATTTACAGCAATACCCTATGAGATTTGATCGGATTGTGATATGGACATTTACAGGAACATTCCCGTCCTTGAGGGACCTGACATTCAGGATTTTTAGATATACCATTTTATTTTTATTTTTTTTCAATTATCAGACGCACTTTTTAGCAAAAAACAAAACTTAAGAGTGTTCTTTTTAAGGTCTCCAGTCAAGCCCCCCTGGCTGCTTCCTCAATCATTTAGCAGAGCACTCATAAAGTACTCTGCCGATCATTGAGAGAACTGTACTCCTACACAAGATGATAGAGGGGTATTCCCTCTCGGCAGTTTTTGGAGTTCCAATATGGAGGCATGCTGACTGACGTCCTGTTGCTCCCAGGACTTTTTCGACAACACCTGCATACTGTAAACAAGCCTTTCTCCCTGCCTAGGGTGGATTGTGTGTGTCACTTATTTTGGGAAGAGATGGCACCAGGAAGAAGGCAAGCTGGCAAAGGCAGTATGATGCTCTGGGCAATGTTCTACTAGGAAATCTGCCTAAACATTGTTGCAGACAAAGTACTGTTACCCCCTTCATTGTATTCTCTGACAGTGACCTCATTTAGCAGTATACAAACTGCACCCTGGCACACTGCAAAAATTGTTCAAGAATGGTTTGAAGAACATGACAAGTTCAAGGTGTTAACTTGGCCTCCAAATACCCCAGGACTTAATGGATACAGGACACCTTCAGTCATCTTGTGGAGTCAATGCCTCCGTGGATCATAGCTGTTTTGGCAGCACGAGGGGGGAACCTTGACCATATTAGGCAGGTGGTTTTAGTGTTATTGCTGAATGGTGTACAGATTTAAAATAGGTGACAAGTTGAGTTAACTGTAAATACAATGCATTACTTCTCTTGCATTGCTCCTGAGTTAGTCTTTAAGCATTTTTTGCTCCGTGTCTACAAATAATTTCAGCAAGTTCTGTGTACAGCCATCCTTACACCAGGCACTGTGCAGTAATCTAATTCTGGGAAAGCTGTTCAACTGGATTGTAAGAGCTCAGCTAAGCCAATAAGGATGTGTCTGACCGCAAGCGTGCTGACTTTTTGCTCATGAACAAACAAAGATGTAGCAGCCACTTGTAGGTGCTAAGATACTGTATATATGTAAACTTAAATATTGAAATAATTTTGCATTGCATTACTGCTGTTTCCTAAAAGTAAAGTTCTTGGCATACATTCTGATCATTTTGTTCTGACAAGGCGAGCTGATTCAGGTGGGTCTTTACATGAACGTTCTTGTACAAGAGACGAACGCTGGTCATATAGAGAAAAGTCTGCCTAACCTGCTAAAGCATCTTTACAGTGGCTATGCCTGGTACCACAGCTCAGCCCAAATCACTTAAACTGATAAGTCACCTATATGTTTTTTCCAAGAAAATATTTTTAAAAGCGACATTGATTTCAATGACAACTAGCAGAACTGTGAATACAACTCGGGGCTGTAAAGATGCCACCGACAATCTAATTTCTATGAGTGCATGCTGACTGTCCCTTACAGAAGATGCCAGGGAAAATGATGGTCCAGCATGTTAGATTTTAACATGCCTGATCCTTCGTTCTGCTGAGACATAAGCCTCCGGCAGAATCTGGTCTCCTCCGCTATTGTATAAACATGCAAGTTCGGCCGAGTGTGTATATTTATCAGAGGAGATGGCAATCTCATGTGTATGATCATCTTTATCCATTGCAAAATACATCATGTGATTTTATTTACAAAGTTACTCAACTTTTTAGCAGACTAAGTTGTAAAATTGTACTTAAAGGTGGACCGACCATTAAGAAAAAGATATGGTAAAGTTAGTAGAGGAGGTTCTGATTGTGGAAAGAATAGTTTTTCACACATTTCTGTCCCGTTTTCTCTTTAATTTCAGGAATGGGCTTTAACTAAGGACAAATCGGTCAAGCATATGGATCTTTGCCTCACTGTTGTGGAAAGAGCACCAGGTTCACTTATAAAGCTTCAGGCCTGCAGGGAAAATGACAGTAGACAAGTAAGAACAATTTGTATAATTTTTCTACCATACAAAATTTCGTGTCTCTAGAACACTCCAAAATAAGGAATTTGAATTTATTCTTTTTTCAAGAAAAATCTGACAAAATGGTTAGCTTGATATTTCACTTGGACAACCCTCCTAATCTTCACCGCTGGCCTTGGAGGAGCCCCTGGAATTATAATCTAATAATTCATTATATTTAAATTGGTAATTAATCATTGCAAATTTTACTGCCATTTTTAGATGGGTTGTCTGGGTTAGAATAAATTTAAATGGTCACCTGATGATAAACTAATCACTGTGGGTGGTCTAGTACCAGTGGCGAATTAGCTGGTTGTCCTAATTTTCAGCATTCCAGCAAATGCAGAATTTCATGGTGCCCAATAAAATAAATGGGTAATGCACGAACAAGCCAGGCCCTCCAGTGGGTGAGACACTCTTTGTAACGATTCTCCACTCTGTCTAATAAAGAGGAGAACTGAGCATGGTAGAATATATGGGTACAAACTGATCAACCCCTTTAAGAGTAACTCTACTAAAAATAGTAAATATCGTTTTGTAGTTGGGCAGTCCTAAAGTATGTATACCGTAAACACTAGTTTATCTAGTGGCGTTCTTTTCCACATTTCCATGTGTAGTCAAAAATGGATGATGTTGCTTGTATTTTCTTACAAATGTTCATGTTTATTTTATTCTAGAAATGGGAGCAAATCGAAAACAACTCCAAATTGAGGCATGTTGGAAGCAACTTTTGTCTAGACAGTCGGAACGCCAAAACCGGTGGTCTAACAGTAGAAGCCTGCAGCCCTTCTTTATCACAGCAGTGGAAATTTTCACTTAATCTACAGCAGTAGAAGTATGAAGTGTTGGGATAAAGGGTGGGGGGATGACCATCATTTCATGGACATCAATTTTGAATGCATTGCAGATGTATACGTTAGACATTCTGCGGAATTATATACCTCAGTATTCCATCTTGGCTTGGATTTTAAAAGTACATTGGGAGATAACTGGGGAGAAAATAAAACAAAAACCAAGGGCCTTCTACAATTCTGTGTTGAGTATGAAAAGTATTTAAATGTTGCAAATAAGCAGAGGCCCTCAAAGAGGATAAGCTGCAAAACTTTTTACTTTAGAATGTGCAGGAATAGAGGTATACACTTGAAAAGTTAAATTCAATGGAACACCATATCTAGCTGTGTGTGTGTAAGAAATAATTTCCCATGGAGACAAGTGGTTTGTTTACTCTTGCTTGTGTTCCCCCATTTCTATATTTCAATGTAAAATGTGTAAAAATGTATGTGCAATCTTTTTGTTTAATTTTCTCTTTGTTTGTATCCATTGATCTGAGTGGGGTACCTCAACATGAACAAAACGATTTAAAGACTAAAGCAATGCAATTATTATTTTATTTGTAAGTGTGGGAAATTCAGTTTGGGTTGCAGATTTGAACATTGGAAACTTTTTACATTAGTATTAGAGTAATTTCATGTTATTGAAAGCTCTAAAGTAACAAGTTGAGTTGCTGCCGGAAGATTGGTAATAACAAACATAGAGTTCTGTTAAAATGGTTGTTTTTTTTTAATTTGTATTATTATTTGTTTTTTTAAAACTATTCTACAGAGAAAAATAAGCCTACTGTATGGAAAATTTCCCTTCTCTATGATACTTTATTTCTTTAGGGAATTACTATATAATTATTTATATATTTATATATATATATATATATATATATATATATATATATATACAATTATAATACTTTTCCTTGTTACCACATCCCCTGACTCCTCTAATCAAAAAACAAATCTTGAAGGATAATGTCTGTATTTAAATATAAGGATTGAGTTAACAATAAGTTATTCGGGGTACTATAGCCTGCATTGCCAGTCATCAGTGCAGCAATTTTATTCTGTACATCCTCATGCTCTTTTGTATTCATTTATGCGTTTAGCGTCATATTTTCTAACTAGGTCAACGTGAAGCAAAGACATAAGGTTCATACAGACCAATTCTAAACATAAAACATAAGGGCCTCTCTTGTGTAATTCTTTTCCACACTTTTTTTTGTACAGTGCCTGTTTTTAAGCACTTTCTGTGGTGGTGGGAAAAGGGAGGGCACTTGCTGTGCCTTGCTTCTAATTGACTAGCCGGTTTGCATCTCAATCTGGCGAAAACGGTTACATCTCCTAAAGTTACGCATTCCAAATTGGTCAAATATGAGATAGCCACTAGATGTGCGTGAATGTTTTAAGAGCACCTGTGGCTGTCCATTCTTGCTTCAACTTGCCAGTCGCTGTAAGGCCTCATTTACACGAACGTGATATACGTCCGTGCGACTCGCGTGCTTTTCACGCGAGTCGCACGGACCTATACAAGTCTATGGGGGCATGCAGACAGTCCGTGAGTTTTGCTCAGCGTGAGTGCGCTGAAAAAAACTCACGACATGTTCTAAATTTCTGCGGTTTTCGCGCATCACGCACCCATTGAAGTCAATGGGTGCGTGAAAACCACGAAAGTCGCACGGAAGCACTTCCGTGCGAACTGCGTGATTCGCACAAGAGCTGTCAAACAATGAATGTAAACAGAAAAGCACCACGTGCTTTTCTGTTTACAAACATCCAAACGGAGTGTCTTAGAGATGAGCGAACCGAACAGAACCGAACTCCACCTGGTTCTGCCGAACTCGTTTTGACCGAACCCGGCAAAAAATTTTGCGGTACGCGACGTCAGGAGACAGTCACTGTCCAGGGTGCTGAAAGAGTTAAACTGGTTCAGCACCCTGGACAGTGACTTCCGATCACAATATACATGAACGTGTAAAAAAAAAAAGTTCATACTTACCGATAACTCCCGGCTTCTTCCTCCAGTCTGACCTCCCGGGATGACAATTTAGTCCAAGTGACAGCTGCAGCCAATTACAGGCCAAGCACAGGCTGCAGCCAATCACAGGCTGCAGCGGTCACATGGACTGCCGCGTCATCCAGGGAGGTGGGGCCGGATGTCAAGAGAGGGACGCGTCACCAAGGTAACGGCCGGGAGACCGGACTGGAGGAAGCAGGAAGTTCTTGGTAAGTATGAACGTCTTTTTTTATTTTTATTCACAGGTTGCTGTATATTGTGATCGGAATTCACTGTCGAGGGTGCTGAAAGAGTTACTGCCGATCAGTTAACTCTTTCAGCACCCTGGACAGTGACTGACGTCGACTAGCCTCATCTCTATGATGGCGGCTGCGCGAAAATCATGCAGCCGCGCATCATACACTGATGACACACGGAGCTGTCCAGTGCCTTTTGCGCACGCAAAACGCGTTTTATTCCGTGCGCAAAACACACGCTCGTGTAAATGAGGCCTTAAAGTGCGCATACACGAAAGATAACTGTGAACGCTTGTTCACCCGAGAGCAGTCTCTCTCGAATTCCCTATAAACCATGCATGCTTGGAGCATTCAAGCATGCTTGTCTACTGTCATATGGGTGGGGGATAAGCCACTGCTAGGAACTTGGCATCGTTTATTAAAAGGATCAGGCATATTGAAATCCAACACGTCAAATCCCTTTTTCCCCTCATTGGCAGACGTCTGAAATGATTGGCCTTCTCCATACGTATCATATTGTCTATTGATTTTATAAACATTTATCCAATATGTATTTCACTAGTTCATCTACAACATAGCTGTGAATCGTTGATTTGTGTGCTCCCAAGAGCATTTTGTGATGCAGCATTCGCCACGTTTTATCCTATAAACTGTATTTAACTTTATAATGACATTTTATATGACTGTCAATTATGCCCCTCACAATAATTTTATAATGATTACTAGTGAATGTTATTTACAAGGCCTGTGTGTAAGATTATTCTCTCCAATCTTTTTCGAGAAATAAACCAGGTTATTTCATATTTTACTATTGCAAGAGGAAGCCAACAAACTTCTATTTACATCTATGTATGTTCTCTGCCTGGTTACACTACATTTTCTAATAGGATTTTGGCAGCTGGATGACATGTTATAAGGTTCTATTTGATTTTTATTTTCAGCAAACTGTTTTTATTACATGTTGTGGTTCTCTTCTGTAAAAATTAAGGTAAACTTGGTTGGCATTAACTTTTTAAATACACTATAATGTTCTTGAGCCTACAATAGCAGGCATGTTACAGTCCGGTGGTACAGCAGAGTATTTTGCTGCTTCAGCTTGAAAAGTCCAGAATCGCTAAAATTTCCAATTCTTGATATTTCAAAAATACTTTATCATATAAAATCTTTATCATTAATAAACACCATATTTGGTAGCAAGGTAATTGCTTTTGATGTTTCAGTATGTTTACATAATATGTGCCAAAGTGATTTTTTTGTGAGTTTCTAGTCCCAAACTAATAAAGAAACAACAAGTTAAGGCCCTTGTACACGGGCCAATTATCGGGCAAATAATCATTCATAGAACGCTCATTCCCTGATCATTGCCCTGTGTAAACAGAGCAACGGTCAGCCGATGAACGAGCAAAACGCTCATTCATCAGCTGATTTGTATCCTTTCTGCAGCCGAAAATATCGTTGTCGTCAGCAAATCTCCCGTGAGACGTGCTGCCAAAATGATAGAAATGTATGGGGACGAGTAATCGTAGTAACGAGCGCTCGTCCCCATACATATCTCCTTGTGAAAGGCGCAAACGAGATCCGATCAACAAGCTGTCTCGTTGATTAGAGCTCGTTTACTCAGCCTACATCTGGCTGTGTAAGAAGACCCCAAATCCCCTCACTGCAATAAGCAGATTATTAGAATGTCTGTTGTAATGCATTCTCACAATCATGGACATAACAATGATGTAGTAACAGGTTTTGTTTTTTACTCAAAGCTTTAGTTTGGTAACTTTTCTTTTAATTGGCTATAGTAATGCAACGGTGTCTGTGGTACAGAGCCTGTGCGTGTTCATTTTATAAATTCAAAGCATCATTGAAAATTGTTTAACTTAAAAGAAAATAAATACTTTATAGATAACAATAAATGTTGTGTTCACTTATTTTGTAGGTATTGTGCATTTTATTTGGTAATTTGTCATGTATTAAACCTGATTCAAACTGACCACCCTGGGAGTAATGAACTTCATTGCATTCATGAAGGTATTCAGTTGAAATCAGTTTTATTAAAAATGTTATACCATGTAACTTTTATATCTTTTGTCTATCTACCTTATGTGAAATCTTTCAATTTCTAATAATCCTTAGAACTTCCTTGTAATTTTAGTCTTCTTGATGGTAAACATTAGACCATTACTAAAGTATTGCTTTGTGGAAGTGCTTTGCAAATTAACTGCGTTAACATAGAGACTCCCATATTGCTTGGATGCTGAGACAAATTGGTATGATGGTACACTATGTAAGTGTCTAAAGTGTTGGATGCTGTACTGCTAATAGCTTTCAAGATAAAAGGAGAGAGGTCCCTGCACATAAGAGCATACATGGGCATCGACCTCTCTCCTTTTGGGGAAGTGACACTAGGTATGTGGTGAGAATTTAGTCCAGAGGACTATCCCCTTGTTTTGGCAAGGGGAATATAAATAAAGCTACATTAACCAATCACCCAGCCAGTATTTGAACCAACACGGATATTAAGTGCAGTCTCATGCAACAAGGGCACCTAGTTAAGTACAGGATGAAATGGAGATATGTGACCATGTCAGTTTGTGTATGGGCCTTGAACTATGGTTATGGGACATAATCCTCCTTGACTAAATTAGTTTTCAAGTAACTCTTAAAATGGTGTGTGTCAGAATGGGTGCAGCACAGGACAAGTGTGATAGTCCGGAATGAGTGGATGTTATAAAGGGAGGATGAAAGTCGTAGGCCATTGGATGAAAAGGAAGGACAACTGAGTTGGGAAGTGGAGATGTATGACAGTGTAGCATTTTGGTGAGCTTTGTACATTGGTTACCCGTTTCTTGCAGAATTAAATTCAAAACTCTCCAACTAGTGTAATGGTCGACAGAGCGGCATTAGCATAACCCCTATATAGAAAGACTAACTTGGCTTGAGCATTTATGATGGATTAAAGTGGAGACAGTTGGTTTAGTGGAATGTCAGTAAGCGAGTTACAGTCGACTAATTGAAAAATGATTGAAGACCGAATTAGAGTTTTAGCAGTGTCAGTGGTGAGGTAGGGATTGAATGTGAGGAAGAAAGGACAGATCCAGATCAAGTTTAACTCCATGACATTGGGCCTGATGTCTAGGGAGGATGTCGGTTTTGTAGAAAAGAAATAGACCTCAGATTTAAGTTAATAAGTTGATGGGGAACACTGAAAGCACTACGCTTTACAAAGATTAAAGTGTAGCTAAACGTTTGACAAACTTCTGACATGTCATAAGTTTGGATTGGTGAGGGTCCGAGCACTGAGACCCCCACCAATCGCTAAAATGAAGCCGCTGAAGCGTTCCTGTGAGCGCTCAGCCGCTTCATGTCTGTTCGGTTGTTTCTGGAAATAAATGTATCGTGTACGGACTCAATAGAAAGTCTATGAGCCCGTACGCCGATACATCGGCTTTCCGGAAAAAGCCGAATAGACACGAAGCGGCTCATCGCTCACACGAGCACTTTAGCTGCTTCGTTCTAGAGATTTGTGGGGGTCTCAGTGCTCGGACCCCCACCAATACAAACTTCTGATATGTCACTATGACATGTCAGAAGTTTGTCAAATGTTTAGCTACACTTTAAGTTTGGGATACAGAGGTGGCATGCAGCAGAAACCAAGGACAAACACTAGTGTTTTTTTGTTTAATTTTTTTAAAATTATTTTCAAGAATTTGAAGTTACGAAAAGCGCAATTAGGATGCAATACTAAAAGAATATGCAAGCATGGCCACAGCAGAGAAAGAATACATATCGGAACATTGAAGATCATCCCTTAGTATATCAGGGAAAAAAGTAGAGTAGGTAGAAGCACATACTAGGTAGTAATCAATAAAGGTCTACTAAGGGAGATGCCTTATGCAAGACCTGAGTTAACTAGAAAAACACGCTGGCACTGTGCAGTTGGGATGAGAGGAAATGGATAGCAGAGCAACGGGGAGGGAGAAAGAAAAGAAAAAAAAAAAAAGGGTGGGACGATACCAAACCACTTCTAGCTAGGTTGGAGAGATAAGTAGCTGAGCCTTGTACTAGAATGCATGGGGTCCACTAAGTTGAGTAGGAAGTATATATCATGTAGCAATGCGCGGTGAGCTCCTCCGTTCTTATTAGATCGTCTACTTTTGTGAACCTAGTAAACCAAAGACTGTGGAGAAGTAGATTTCCAGAGATCGGTGATACTGGATCTCGTAGCATTACCAAGATGTTTCAGTATTGTTTTCCGACATGCCAACAAGCAGCGGTCTAAAAGGTGTAGGAGATATAAAGCCGGGGATTGGCGTACTAATAGTGAGAACCTCAAGTCACCTTATGTACACCCAGTCTAAAAACCTGTGCAACAAAGAACCTTCTGCTGAGCCACGTCGCAATCATAAGGGGAAGTGTGATGGGTACATCCTATGCTATCCTTTGGAGGGGACATGGTCCCATCTAGATATCAATTTGTACCCTGCTTCTTAATACTTATTAGATAAAGAGGACAAATATGTGAATTCAAAGTTTCTGTCCATTTGAGTGGGGAGAAGGGTAAGGCCCATATCATTTTCTCACTCCGTTTAATAAGACCGTTTAACACAAGTGTTTTTTAAGAGAGGGGGGAAAAATGTCTTGGGAAGTTGTATATATGTGGGTGTCATCAGCATAAAGACGGAACTAAAAACCAAACCTGCTGAAAGTGCGGTCGCAGCTAGTAGAAAAAACACAATTTGGCAAAAGAGATTTGTCACTGTCTCGGGGTATGTGGACCCACTAGGCCGCTCCGCCGTAGCGGAGAGGCAGCTGTCTAAGTCACAGTCTATTTCAGAATCTATACAGTTTGTTGCACAAGGGTACCTGAAATAGTCCAGATGGTGGCAAGGGCTCTGGCACGGATGGTAGTAGATGCAGCAGATTGCGTAAGATGTGGCGGTAGACGGCAGGTTCAGTTGTTGCACCAGACATGGTGGATGACAACAGGTGCAGTAGGCTGCGCTGGACATGGCGGATGACAACGGGTGTAGCAGGGCACGACTCCAAACACTTAACAGGCTCAGGAACAATAACACAGCACAGGATACAGGTAGCTGGGCACCAGAAACATCGGGAACTGGATAACACTAAGGGACTATTTGCAAAGACTAACATGGGGTTTACTAACAACGCTCGGGTAAGGATCAGAAGAGCAGGGCCTTTTTTATAGTTCAGTGAATAATTAACTGCATATGCGCATTCTGGCCCTTTAAGACTGGGAACCAGCGCGCGCATGCCCTCTAGTGATCACTACGGGATAGAGTGGGCACATGTGCCAATGTCTCTGGGGAGGAAGACACTGGCAGGAAGAGGAAGATCTGCGGGAGGCAGGTAAGTGAAGGTCGCGGTCCATGACCGCGACCGTAACAAGATTATTAGTATCTTTGGTTAATGCAGTTTCAGTAGACTGTAAAGCACGGAAGCCAGATTGTAAGAAGGTCCGGTTCATCCTAGAGTTAGCGGAGAGGTAATTGATCAGACCAGTATTCACCACATATTCTAAAAGTTTTAAAGGGAAGGTTAGCAGGGGTGGAGAGGCGTCAATTTTAGGCTTTTTGACAATTGGGGCGAATAGAGCCTGCTTAAATGGGTTGTCAAGGAATAAATTTTATTTCAATTTTAACTTAATTAGACATGTTTAATAACATTTCTAATTTAGTGTCTACTTACCTGTGCCAGCGTTACCCTGTTCTGATTTGCGGTCATGTGACCGCACCCAGGGTAAATTTTTACTGTCACTAGGTCATATAAGTTGAACTGGTTAACTGTCCTGAATAGCACTGTCTACCTGATTCCAGCCCTGTATTTATTTTTTCCTGGTCCCTCCTTCCAGAGATATGGCCCACTTTTGTGTTGGCTCTCTCTGCTCATTTGCTGTAGTTAGCCAACAAGGCATGGGCTAACCTGAAGCTGCCTGATTAGTCAGCATTAGAGGCAGGGAAGCTAGCTCTACCACGTTGGCGAGCTACAGCAAATTAAGGAGCCAACACCCCAGTGGGCTATGTCTCTGGAATGGGGTGGGGGTCCAGAAAAAAACAAAAACAGTGCTGGAATCAGGGAGACAGCGCTACTCAGGTCTGTTAACCAGTTGAACTTAGAGGACCAGTCACTAGGTCATTTAAGAGCGGCAATATGTGTGGGTTATTCTTTGACCATTTGGTGAACACTTCCTCCCCAAGATCATTTGTTCTTTGTAGGTTTGGATGGGTATGTTTTTATGAGGTTATCGATTTGTCTTACTGTTACACAGCAGTGTACATATAATATTTGTTACATTTCTTATATTATTGCATATTTGTCAAACATTGGGATATTTTCTGTGTAACTTTAAAAATAACTTAAGTAAACACTAAATGTTTTTTTAAACGATAACTTCAATCATTGATGGAAAAATGGTGGTCAGTCCTACCTGGCCCCATGTGAAAAAGTAATTACCCCCTTCCCCCCCCTTAACTACTCAATCAATGAGGTAACCAAATTCAATTGACAATGCAGTTCAATTTCAATACCGACACCCAGGCATGATTACTGCCTGACCTGTTGAATCTAAACATCTGGAAAATAGAACCTGTCGGCAATGGAAAGCAGGCTAGAAGGTCTCAAAAAGCAGCATTTGATGCCACGTTCTAGAGAGAATCCAATACAGAAGCAAAAGTCATTGAACTCTACCAGTCTAGAAAGGGTTACAAAGCCATTGCTAAGACTCTGAGAATAAAGCGATCCACAGTGCCATTATTCACAAATGGAGAAAACTTAGAACAGTGGTGAACTTTCCCAGGAGTGGCCATTGTACCAAAATCTCACCAAGAGCTCATGGACGACTCATCCAGGAGTTCACAAAAGAACCAAGGCAAATAGCTAAAGAACTGCAGGCCTCACTTGCCTTTAAGGGCACTGTACATAAATCCTCATTAAGAAAGACACTGTAAAAATGCAAGGTGCAAACCACTTCTGACCTAAAAGTATTTGCTAAAGAAAATCGAATGACCCCCAAGACTTCTTGGATAATACTCTTTGGACTGATGAGTTAAAGGTGGAACTTCTTGAAAGACATGGATCTCGTTACATCTGGGATAAAACAGGTTGTGGTAGTGTGATGGTCTGAGTCTGCAGGACCTGGACGACATTGATGGAACCATAAATTCGACACGCTATCAGAAAATACTAAAGGAGAATATCTGGCCATTACATCATGATCTAAAGCTCAAGCGCAGTTAGGTTATGCAGCAGAACAGTGATCCGAAGCACACTAGCAAGTCCAGCAAATTTTAGAGTGACTGAGTGATGAGTGAAATTATTTGTCCAAAACCGGATTCGGCCTGAAAAGTTTAAATAATTTGGTTTGTGACTAAACAGAAATGTTTGAGATATATTTTGCGCAAAAATGGCTGCTTCCACATGAAACAAAGAAGCAGAAATGCCTTGCTTTGAGACTCTGAGACAATCGTGAGGGACTGTATGTGTGAGGTGACTCTGATGTCATAGGCACTATGTGCTACTCTGCCAGCAGAGAAAGTAAAAAAAAAAAAATCACACATCAATACGGAAAATATACAGACATAGATTGTTTGAGCAATCTAGTGTGGGAGGAGAATAGATAGATTTAGGGAGAGTAATAAATAGTGTGCTTTAGGCTCTATAACACTGGCGAATGATCAGGCAAACGAGCATTCATATGAACACTCATTCTTGATCAATGACCTGTGTAAACAAGGCAACGATCAGCCGATGAACGAGCAAACGCTTGTTTATCGGCAGATCTGCTCTTTAATGCAGCATTAAAAATAGTCTGCAGCACATCTGGCGTGCTACCGACCTGAAAATGTATGGGGACGAATGATCAGAGTATTGAGCGCTCCTCCCCATACATAACCAATCATTGCTCCTTGTGAAAGGAGCAAACGAGCGCCGATCAACAAGCTGTCTCGGTGATCGGCACTAGTTTTCACGGCCCATATCGGGCCGTATAATAGGACCCTTAGGGTATGTTCACACGAGGGCGTCCATTACGGCTGAAATTACGGGGATGTTTCAGGCTGAAACATCCCCGTAATTTCAGCCGTAACGGCATGTGCAGGCGCTTGAACGCCGCGTCCATTACGGCCGTAATTAGCGCTGCTATTCATTGGAGTCAATGAATAACGGCTCCAATTACGGCCAATGAAGTGACAGGTCACTTCTTTGACGCGGGCGTCTATTTATGCGCCGTCTTTTGACAGCGGCGCGTAAATTACGCCTCGTGTGAACAGACAAACGTCTGCCCATTGCTTTCAATGGGCAGATGTTTGTCAGCGCTATTGAGGCGCTATTTTCAGACGTAATTCGGGGCAAAAATGCCGGAATTACGTCCGTAAATAGGCCGTGTGAACATACCCTTAGGCAGGAAGGGACTGTGGGTGTTGCAGACAGCAGTCATTTACACAGTCTGTCACTACTGTACTTTCGGCAGTGCTGATGTGCCATCACAGTGTGCTAGGCTGGGTCATAGCAGCCATTTACACAGGCTCTCTGAGAAATTTTCAAATGTGATGCAGTCCAGTCAGTGAGTAAAACAAATTCTCACACAATCTATATGTGCCAAAGTGAGTTGATAATTTAGTGACTTCGCACTTGCACTCTCTTTATTTTACATAAAGTGAGGTGCCAGCCAAAATTGGCATTCTTTTTTTTTTTTTTTTTTTTTTTTTTTTTTTTTTTTTTTTTTTTGCCCCAAACCAGCATTTTTACGCTGCTGCTAATCGTCACATGCCATTAGGGCCCTGTTCACATCTTTGTTGAGTATTCTGTTGTCCTGCTCTGTCAGACGGTTCCGTTGCAACATAGAGACCACCAGTGGCCAACAGAACCCAATGACTTTAATGGACCGGTTTCCGTCAGGGTGGCTGTAGATTTGGCGAAATAATAGCACAGCGTGCTGTTCTATTGTTTCTGGTAATCACTGCCAGCACTGCAACTTAGGTCCCTAATGGAGTCTCCAACACAGATGTGAACAGGGTCTTAGGTGTGTATTTGAAAAAAAACTTACATTTGATTGTTACATTTAATGCGGCAAATCAATTGCTTACATTACACTGTTCACTCACGCCATTTTGTTGTGTATGTGAAAAAAATGTACTGTATGTAGAGGTGGCCATTGATCGTTAATAGCCAGGGGCTGAGGCTGACCCTTATTCTTTGGGCGATGATGAGGAGGACGACGTGGCTCGCCAAGACTGACCTTGGCCCCTGGATCCTTGCACATGCTGGCAAACTGCATGCTTTCTTGCTAACATTCTCACAAGCATATCATTAACATAAAGTGAAGTGATGACAATTGAATAACATGTTGTGAGATCCTTGATTATAAATGCAACATGGGAGAGTTTTTTTTTCCTACTTCCCAGTGGGAGGCTGAATTGGAGTACTATCAGAAGCTTAGAAACCAGCTCTTCACAGTTTTCAGCGAGAAGACAACTGTCCAGGGGACCCCAGTCCGCTCAGTCCTTACCTAGTTAAAGCTCCTCTGCCAGTGCCACCCCTACAAGTAGCAGAAGAATCAGTTACCAGTACAGCATTTTTAACATGATGAACAGAAATTTTTTACTTCACAGCGCCAACCTGACACACATATCAGGCATACTTTGACTGTACACTTAATCCGGCAGATAACCTCTGGCCCCATGGACTTCTGGGTCCGCAGATTGGAACAGTGACAGGAACTGCCCAGTTTGCCATGGGTGTACTTTCTTGTCCTGCTTCCAGTGTAATGTCTAATGAGAGGGTATTAAGCACGGCAGGTTGCGTTGTGACGCCAAAGCGGACAAAATTGTCACCCACAAATGTGGAAAACGCTACTTGTATGAAAATAAATTAGGCATGGATCCGTGAGGATTTTCCCACACCTCCAGCTGATGCCAATGAATAGATTTGCCATTGCTGACATGGGAGGAGGGGGGACTGCCTATGTATCACTGGGCCAATGATGCCGCGGTCTGCCTGTCCCTCATGTTCCATTTACTGTACTGCCGTTACTGCTACCCCTTCACAGCCAGACATAATCTTCTGCGGCCTTGCCTCTGCTGCTACCACCACACAGCCAGATGTCTCCTGTGGTCTTGCTGGCATCATGTTCTATACCGTAATGCCACTGATTTCGCCTTGCCACTGCTGCTACCACCACCACACACACAGACATCTTCTGCAACCTTGCCTCCGTCACATTCCATACTGTACTGCAACTGTTGGCATAATAATAATTTTAGAAAAAGACAAAAACAATGCTGAAAACCAGTGCCGTGTGTGTATACACTGGTCCAGCATCTGTCCCGCTAAAGGGATAATTTTTGGACATATTTTATTTTTTTAATTAAAAGCCAATTATTCTTCACTTTTCAACCACAATCAGGCACACCGCCACAAAATGTCTCTAACCCTTTCTGGACCAAGCTTATTTTGGCATTCAGGATCAGCCCCATTTTTTTCAAATCTGACGTGTCATTTTATATGGTAATAAAAAGAGAGGGCATCCCTGCTTGAACAGGTGAGATCGATATAAGTATCGATCTCACCCGTTTAACCCCTCAGATGCGGCGCTCAATAGCGATCGCCGCATCTGAGTGGTTTTGGAGAGAGGGAGGGAGCTCCCTCTAATCCCACTGGCACCCGGCGATAAGATCGCCGAGTGTCTTTGTGTCCGATGGCAGCCGTGGGCCTAATAAAGGCCCCCGAGGTCTGCCTGTAGTGAATGCCTGCTAGGTCATGCCAGAGGCATGGCCTAGCAGATGCCTGTCCGTATTGCAGTGTATTATAAAAGTGATCGGAGGATCGCATATTAAAGTCCCCTAGGGGAACTAGTAAAAAAAAAAGTTTAATAAAGTTAATTAAAAAAATGAAAAACCCACTTTTTCCCCTTACAAAATGCTTTACTATTAAAAAAACAAAATAAAGTAAAAAAGTGACACATATTTGAAATCGTCGCGTCCATAACGACCCTGACTATAAAGCTATTTACATTATTTAACCCGCTCGGTGACCACCGTAAAAAACAATGGAAAAATTGCTGTTTTCTGTGACTCCTGCCTTAAAAAAAAGTGATCAAAAAGTCGCATCTACGCCAAAATGGTACCAATAAAAACTACAAGTTGTTCCGCAAAAAAAAAAAGCCCTCATACAACTGCATCGGCGAAAAAAAAAAAAGTTATGGCTGTTCAAATATGGAGACACTAAAACAAATAATTTTGAAAAAAAAAGTGTTTTTACTGTGTAAAAGTAGTAAAACATACAAACTCTATACAAATTTGGTATTGTTGCAATCGTAACAACCCGCTGAATAAAGTTATTTATACCACACGGTAAACGGCGTAGATTTAGGACACGAAAAAAAGTGGCAACATTTCTGCCTTTTTTCTATTCCCCCCCCCCAAAAAAACTTAATACAAGTTAATCAATAAATTATATGTACCCCAAAATGGTGCTATTAAAAAATACAACTTGTCCCGCAAAACACCAGACTTTATACAGCTATGTCGACGCAAAAATATAAAAGTTCTAGCTCATGGAATGCGTCAATGGAAAAACTTAAAAAATTGCTTGGTCATTAAGGGTTAAAATAGGCTGGTCATTAAGGGGTTAATCAACCAGTTCATGACCAGGACCATTTTCAAGATTTAGCAATGTGCCAATTTAACAGCAAATTGTTGTTGTTACGGAATTACCAGTTGAGCAATTACCAGGGTGGACGTTTATGGAATTGCTAGGTGAGCAGTCAGGAATGAGCGTGCAAATAAATCTGCAACCCCAAATCCGACACAACTCTGATCAACAGAAGCTACTTTATGGATTTTGCCAAAGCCCACCGCAAGACAGGTTGAACTTTGCAGCATAGAACCCAGGTTGTTTTAACAGAGTTCGGTGTTGGATAAGAGGTGCAATGCAGGCAATACCAGAGCAGATAACAAGACAGCCCGAGGGTAAACAAAGTCCAAATCACAAAGCTAGTGGATATCAGGGATAGCAGAGGTCAAAACCAGCTGGGAGCGGAAAGTCCAAATCAGTAAGCAAAGTGTAATTCAGAGACAAGCCGAGGTCCAGTTCCAAAAAGTGCAAATAGACAAAAGTACAGGCAATAGTCAGTAGCTTGATCAAACACATGGAGACAAGGAAAATCACAAGCAAAGAAAACAACCAGCCAAATTTAAATACTCCACCCTTCAATATGATAGGAAGAAAGACAGAGAATTGGAATCGGTTCATCAACTAAAACCAGAACCACCCAGAAGCTAGACCTGTATTCATGGTAATCTTAAAGGGATGGGATGGACGTTTCTAACAGTACCTCCTTTGATCCGTGGGGCCACTGGACCCCTAAACTGTCTAGGTTTCAAAGGAAACTTCAATGAAAGAATTTAACTAAACATTTAGCATGTACTGAATAGGCAGGAACCCAAGTTCGTTCTTCTGGCCCATACCCCTTCCAGTGTACCAAGTACCTCAAACTCCATATCTCGTTCTACCTGAACTGGAGGAGGAGGAGGTTTCTTGAGTGGATTAGATGGTGGGGAAAAAATTTAAGGTGAGATTTGTCAAACTCATCATGATTTTTAAGACAGAGGAAGAGCCAGACGAAAAGACAGGGCTAATAACTGCAACAATTTCATATGGACCAATAAATCTAGGAGCAAACATACGAGACGGTACTTTAAAGAGGCTCTGTCACCAGATTTTGCAACCCCTATCTGCTATTGCAGCAGATAGGCGCTGCAATGTAGATTACAGTAACGTTTTTATTTTTAAAAAACAAGCATTTTTGGCCAAGTTATGACCATTTTCGTATTTATGCAAATAAGGCTTGCAAAAGTACAACTGGGTGTGTTGAAAAGTAAAAGTACAACTGGGCGTGTATTATGTGCGTACATCGGGGCGTGTTTACTACTTTTACTAGCTGGGCGTTGTGTATAGAAGTGTCATCCACTTCTCTTCACAACGCCCAGCTTCTGGCAGTGCAGACACAGCCGTGTTCTCCAGAGATCACGCTGTGACGTCCCTCACAAGTCCTGCATCGTGTCGGCACCAGAGGCTACAGTTGATTCTGCAGCAGCATCAGCGTTTGCAGGTAAGTCGATGTAGCTACTTACCTGCAAATGCTGATGCTGCTGCAGAATCAACTGTAGCCTCTGGTGCCGACACGATGCAGGACCTGTGAGTGACGTCACAGATCTGCACTGCCAGAATCTGGGCGTTCTGAAGAGAAGTGGATGATACTTCTCATCAGAACGCCCAGCTAGTAAAAGTAGTAAACACGCCCCGATGTACGCACATAATACACGCCCAGTTGTACTTTTACTTTTCAACACGCCCAGTTGTACTTTTGCAAGCCTCATTTGCATAAATACGAAAATGGTCATAACTTGGCCAAAAATGCTTGTTTTTTAAAAATAAAAACGTTACTGTAATCTACATTGCAGCGCCTATCTGCTGCAATTGCAGATAGGGGCTGCAAAATCTGGTGACAGAGCCTCTTTAAGTCGCAGATTCTTAGTTGAAAGCTACACCTTGTGACCGAAACTAAACACAGGACCGACCGTATGTTTCCTGTCAGCATTTGTCTTTTGAATAACTTGGGAGTTCTTCACGTTCAATTTGAACCTGAGCCTAAACTGTGCACAGTTTATTTGACTCCACTTCCACTTTAGGGTTATCACTAGGAGAGGCGGAAAATTAACCAAAACGAGGATGAAAACCATAATTACAGAAAAACCATAAGGTATCAAAAGAAACATGATGATGATTATTTATAGCAAATTCTGCTAGTGAAAGATACGATACCCATTCAGCCTGATTATCCACAACATAACACCTAAGATATTGTTCCAAGATTTGATTAAAGCGCTCGGTTTGACCATTAGTCTCGGGATGAAAAGCAGAGGAGAACAATAAATGTACCAAGTTTCTTACAGAAAGCTCTCCAGAAGTTAGCCACAGATTGCACATCTCTATCAGAGACAATATTTTCTGGAACACCATGCAGACGACCACCTGATCAACAAATAATATAGACAGAGTTTTGGAATCAGGAAGTTGAAGCAAAGGAATAAAATGACACATTTTACTGAACCGGTCCACCACAAACCAAATGACAGTTTTCCATTCAGAGGGAGGCTCAGTGATAAAATCCATAGACCGATGCGACCAAGGTTTCTGCGAAACAAACAATGCAAGTAGTTCATCTACAGGACGAACTTGAGGAGTCTTAGCGCAAGCGCAGACATCACAAGCAGAGACATAAGAACTCACAACATGAGACAAGGACGGCCACCAGTAGAGCCGCGAGACAAATTTTTTAGTACCAGTGCCACACAAAAACAAATCTTGTGACTCATTGAGAAAACAAAATCTGAACTGAGGATGGAGAAATAATCTTCCAGCAGGAATGTTTTGCCGAGCGAGTTGCTGAAATTTTTTCATCTCCGTTACAAGATCAGGCGATGTTGCAGAAACCACTATCCCCTTAGATAAAATAGTTTCAGGATGAATGTCGGGACCTGTGAGTTACTAGCCCCCTCTAGAAAGTGTTGCCACTCTTCAAATGCCCACTTAATAGCAAGAAGCTCACGATTACCTATATCATAATTTTTCTTAGTGGCGGAAAATTTGAGAGAAAAAAAGCCCGGGACGCTAATTAGTCAATACAGAAGATCCTTGAGACAACACAGACCCTACACCTATTTCTGATGCATCAACCTCAACAATAAAGCGGCTTGAAAGGTCAAGTTGAACAAGTACAGGCGCTTCTATAAAACACTGTTTTAAGGTTTCAAAGGAGACCGCACTAGGTTTCCAACCTCTGCAGAGCTTTTAGTAAGTGGGTTGGACCCAATCAAGAACCGCCTGAACCTTAGCGGAGTCCATACGTAAATCATACGGAGAAAGAACATACCCCAAGAAATGAACTTCCTGAACTCCAAAAATAAATTTTTCAAATTTCGCTTAAAGACCATTTTCCCTGAGTACTTGAAGGACGGATCTTAAAGGGAATGTGTTGCCAGAAAAACATGTTTTTTTTTTAAAAATTAAACATTTAGTGTGTGGGTGATTAAACATTGTTCAAATTTTTTTTATTTTTTTGCACGAGTCCATGTAATATTATAAATTATTTCTAATTTATAATACTACCCATTTTTGGTCACTAGATGGAGCTGTTCCCAAAATTGCAGCATTGCAACATTGGGTTAAAAGCCCTCGCTCTAGTGAGCTCTCAGCATCCCCCCCTCCTTTATCCTGGCTAGTGCCGGGATAAACGAGGGGTTTGAAAGGTTTAACCTCCTACACTGTGTGTCGCCATTTTTTGAGGTAACCCACAGTGTAGTAGGTTTACATACAGAAGTAAACACACACAAACACTAACATACATTGAAATCTCTTACCTGCTCCTGCCGCCGCGGCTCCCTCCGGCCCGTCCGCTCCCTTTGCTGCCGCTGTTCCATGTGCACAAGTCCGGAAGCCGCGACCGGAAGTAGTAATATTACTGTCCGGCCGCGACTTCCGGTCCACAGGAAAATGGCGCCGGACGGCGCCAATTTCGAATAGGACTGTGTGGGAGCGGCGCATGCGCAGTTCCCACACAGACGCCGTACACGGCAGTCAATGGGACGGGAGCCGTTCGCAGTCCCTATGGGACTGTGGCTGCCGTGTTCCATGTCTGTGTGTGTCGTTAATCGACACACACAGAAATGGAACAAAAAATGGCAGCCCCCATAGGGAAGAAAAAGTGTAAAAATAAGAAACAGTAAAATACAAACACACAAATGAAAATAAACGTTTTTATTAAAGCACTAACATCTTTAACATATAAAAAAATTATTTGTGATGACACTGTTCCTTTAAATGTTAAACATGGGAAGACCAATCGGAAGAAAACACAAGAATATCGTCCAGATACACAACCACGAAGCGTCCAATAAAATGACTGAAAAGATCATTTTAACCAGGTTCTGAAAAACCGCTGGAGCATTACTTAAACCACAAGGCATGTCCAAATACTCATAATGACCACCTGGAGTATTAAATGCCGTCTTTCACTCATCCCCTCCACAGATACAAACCAAATTATAGGCCCCGTGTAAATCTAGATTAGAGGACCACCTGGCTCCTGAGATCTGATTAAACAGGCCCAGAATGAGTGGAAGAGGATACTGATTCTTAACGATAATCTTATTTAACTCACGGTAGTCGATACAAGGTCTTAATCCGCCATCTTTCTTTTCAACAAAGAAAAAACCTGCACGCACCGGAGAAGTAGATGGACAGATATGAAGCTAATGGAGACTATCATCAATGTAATCTTTCATGGCTTGTCTTTCCGGAGCAGAAAGATTATAAATCTGCCCCTTAGGCAGCTTAGCATTAGGGAGAAGTACAATGGGGCAATCATACGTCCTATGAGGAGGGTGAGATTCACAACCGATTTCAGAAAAAACATCCTCAAAATCTTGAATACACTCCGGCAACGATAGTGCGTTGCAAGATACGTTAGTAATAGATAAAGACATGCAAGTATCATGACATTTAGAAATCTACTCAATCAAATCTGCTTTTACCCAATCAATAACCGAATTATGTGCCTGCAACCATGGAATACCCAATATTAAATCAGAAGGCAAATTTTCTAGGATAAAGAAAGAGATTAGTTCAGTATGCAAAGTGAACAAGAGAAAAAAAAAAAGGACCGCAGCAAGAAGCCACCGGTGTGCTCACCCAATAATTTGTCCTGGGATCTGTAGTTCCTCAATGTAGTGCAATTGGAAGGGGGGGCTTGTAGGCAGACAAAGTATTGAAAGAGGTAAAAAAAAATCCTCAGCACATCCACATTTGAAATGTAAAAAAAGGAGCTTTATTTGGTCATAGGTTTAAAAGTCCAAAAGGACACAGGTAGGGCGTGTTACCGCTTACACGTTTTGAACAAAGTGTTCTTACTCATAGCATAACGTAATAGATTTGGCACGTGTTTTAAAATCAACATTAGCCAGTCCTGACACATCTAAGTAAAAGCAATACTAACACCTTTTTTAGAAACAGATGAAGTATTCAGGAGAATTGCATAATATATGGACACATATAAGGCTTATGCAGAGAATTTTTCCAAAGAATTGAAAAAGACCACAAATCCTTATAAAAAATTGTTAAAAAAAAAGGAGACAAAATAGCACAATATAAGCTGGAAAGTATATACCAAAAATGGGAAATATCAGAAAGGGTAGGAGAAGCCAATCCCTATATTATTAAATCAATATGATAACTATACGCGACTAAACATGCATAGATTATACCAGTAAATACAACAATTTTGAATCAATGATGTTATTTTTCGTTTGAGAAAAATATTCCAAATGAAAAATTAACGAAGTAAATGAATTTTTACAGAAAAATGTAACAAAAACCACAGTAAACCAAAATAAAACAATGTAATGTGCGTACTTAAGCGCTGAATGGGCATAACCAAAATATATAGCTGTAATGTGCAGATTGCTGGGTAGTGAAACTACTTAACACTTTGAGTTATGGGAAGAAAAGAGGTTGATCCAGCGCTGTTGTAGTGTTTAAAAAGGAATCATGTTCCTATATTTATTGAATATCATAATGTTAAAATCTGGCATACAAACAGACGTGGCAGTAAGGCAGTTTCCAGTATGTATTCAAAGCCTACGCGTTTCGAACACTTGCAGTGTTCTTAATCATGGCTATCATTCAGCGATGTTAGTAGTCTGCGGGTTTATATGTTGTGGCTAAGTGGGTGTGACAAAAACACTACAAACGAAACACTAGCTCTTATAGGGTTAGTTTCAGTTCAACAGAACCAGAAACATCTGACGGTGCAGAAGGAGGATCAGACATAGACCTACCTAGAAGTTCACACTCATTCAGACAAAATTATAATGAAAAACGCAATATGTCAAAAAACGGGGAAAAGGGGGGGGTAGGAAACATACACCCTACAGAAACATCACAACCCCGGAGATTAAGGAATCAAAGACACTAACACCGACCAAAATGGACGTTATCAATCTGTCTTCTGTAACCCTTACAGAAGTACAAGTGGAACTCCTGGCATTGTTCTTAAATTTTGTGCCAGCTAAAGATTTTGACATCTTTACAACCCTATTGGATATTAATAAATTTATCAGAAATCTCACAATTAAGAGACATTTTTCATCACCAATGGATACAGATGTATTACCGGAGCAGGCTTCTACATCTCACACCTGCAAATAAATCAATGTGTATCGTGAATTTATGTTCCAGGAACAAAGGACACTTATAAATTTAGAAGAACTAGTATATAACACAGAGCCTAAGATAATCAGCAGAGTGGAAGAATTTTCCACTCCAAATCCATCTTACTATCAAATTCAATCAAGAACAGAGTCCATGGACAAATTCCAGTCTGTTATCAAAAGAGAACTACAGAACATACAAAAGTCCAACAGAATAAATCCGAGCAAACACAATCTGTCCATTGTCCAGAAGCAAGCAATGAAATCACTTCGGGACAATAGCGAAATTGTTATACGCATGTCAGACAAAGGGGGTAGTGTGACAGTTATGGATACTGATTTACGTCCAACAAATTATGGGGCTGTTATCCGACACAGAAACATATTTGAAACTGGATTGCAATCCTACCTCAATGTATCGCCTGACTTTAAAAGATCTGCTTAACATGGGCTTACTGAGTGGTGTATTGTCTGAGAAACAATATAATTACTTACACATTGAATACCCCATCATCCCAATATTACATGCGTTACCGAAAACACACAAGGGTATTGTTCCACCTCCCATGTGCCCCATTGTTTCTGGTATCGTGTCTCTTTTGGAGAGACTATCAGAATGGTTGGACCTTCTACTGCAGCCGTTGGTGCTAAGGGTCCCGGGCTATTTAAGGGACACAAAGGATGTCCTCCGTATATTCCAAAACAAAATCTGGGCAGAGAATTACACCTGGCTTAGTTGTGACGTAATTGCTCTCTATACTAGTATACCACACACAGTGGCGGTCAAAGCCCTAAAACATCATTTACTCAAATATGGTTTGTATGACCAGACCCTACAAACCTTTGCTATAGAGGTCCTCATGACTCACAACTATTTCAAATTCAATGGCCATTACTATTTACAACAAAGGGGAGTATCAATGGGGGCCAAATTTTCTCCCTCGCTGGCCAATCTCGTCATGGCATGGTGGGAGGAAATTACTTTGTTCTCTACCACCAATCCCTTTTCCAATCGTATACAGTGGTATGGCAGATACATCGACGACCTCCTCTTCATATGGAAGGACGATGTATCTGCCATACCCGATTTCCTTTCCTATCTCAATAATAATGATCTCAATTTGAAATTCACACATCATTTTCATGTGGATAATATCAATTTTTTGGGATTTAAAACTCACTGCTATAATAGGGGAATCAATACATTCCGAAATTTACCAGAAACCGATATCCGGCAATACAATTCTCACACGCCAGTTCCAACCATCCAGAACACACTATTTCATCTATACCAATAGGGGAACTTACATGGGCTAAAAGAAACTGCAGTTCAAACCAAAGCTTTGAAAGGGAACAATCCAAAATGTGCCAAAAACTGAGTAAAAGAGGGTATAAAAACTGGATGCTAAATAGGGCTAAAGCAATAGTCAAAGATAAAAAAAGAGAATTTCTCTTACACGATAGAACCAACAAAGACACTATTAAAATAACACACAAACAACAGAATGATATACCAACATTAAGTCTACAATATAGCAACCAGTTCAATGACATTAAAAACATGATTCGCAAATATATTCTGATATTATATGATGATGTTAAATTGGAAAACATTTTAAAATCAGTGTGCAGGATAGTGGCACGCAGAGCACCAACATTAGGCAACACTCTATCCCCTTCACTACTTTCGTCTAATACAACCGGCGCTACCTGGCTTCAATAATACGGCTTCTACAAATGCGGCTCTTACCCCTAGGTGTGTACACTCGCCAAAACAATTAAAAAATTTGAGGATTCCAGTGGTCAATGTAATTTCCCTATCAAAACGTACATCAACTGCAATAGTGGTTTCGTAGTATATATCATCGAGTGCACTAGTTGCAACTTAAAGTATGTAGGCTGTACTACCAGGAAATTCAAAATCAGAATCCTCGAACTTCTAGGTTACATTAGAAATCCAGCAATCACCAATATATAGAATGCAGCGCGACATTTTATCACTGCCATGATAGAAATATAGCTTCTTTTAAAACTTATGCTATTGAAAAAAATCAAAAGCTCTACAAGAGGAGGAAACCTGAAACATATGCTCCTAACCAGGGAAGCATTTTGGATATACAATCGAAAAACAAGATTTCCCCAAGGTCTCAACCTCAGAAAAGAACTTATGTTCTTATATTAAAACTGATACAAAGAAATATTTATTATATAGCTAATAATATTCAAATTTTCTGTTATGACTAGGTAACTCTAAAAAATCATTACAACGAATGTATTCACTCTCTTTTCCCATAACGTAACATTGAATATACAAACACATTGACCACCATGTATATCACTTTATTATATCATCTTATGACATAACGATTCTAAAGTTATTGGTATATTTACACCTGTATTTTTGAACCAACAATACGGGAGTTTTTCTTTCTCCTAAAAATACCCAAATGTCTAATACAGTAATACATATATACAAATCAAATTAAAACAAATACTTATGAAAATTTGTTCCCATTATCAATTTTGCTTTTAACCTTCCACACAATTGATTATATAACATGTATGTCTTCTTTATTATTTCTGTATATTACGCTCACTAATATTTTTGTTTCTTTATATTTAACTATGCAGCATATGTGGTATTTGAAAAAAACAAAATGTTCAATCATCCAGCGATGCACAAGTCCATAGGGTTATAAACACACTTACATGGTCTGTCGGTTTCTGTGGCTTTATTTTCAGTGCGGCTTTTTCTTGATGCCGGTCTAGGTTTTCCTTGTAAAATTACAGGGAAAAGAATTTCAATCAACATGAACAACATAAGTAGATACAATATCATATTTAAACAGAGTGCAAATTACCAATACAAACAAAATTACGTTATAAGAAATAACAGCTAAGTAAACAAATTGGTCTCAATAAATTATACAATGTTTTTGTAATGATGGGGGTAGGAAAACAGACAAGTGAGCCCTAATCTACCCACCACTCAGTCCCTGCCTACTTGCAACGACCCACCCTAGGCGACGGGGTACAACTGGGCGACGGTCGCTACACTCAATAAGTGCACGACAGACAAACAGACAAGGGAACACAGAACCTAAGGGAAACGGGGCAGTTGCCCACGGCAACACCGTGAGCAACAAGAGTAGTAAACGAGCCGAGTCAAACCAGGAGAGTACGAGGTGCCAAACGCAGAGCAGGAGAGTAGTGAACAAGCCGAGTCAAACCAGGAGAGCACGAGGTACCAAACGCAGAGCAGGAGAGTAGTCAGCAAGCCAGGGTCAATACGAAGCAGGGACAAATAGTACAAGAAGCTGCAGCAGGGCCAGGAAACCAACAGAGAAGATTCACAAGCAAGGAGGAACAGGAGAGGCAGGTATAAATAGACAGAGGGCGGGAGCTAGCTCCGTCTGGCCAGGCTGCGATAGGCTCTCCCACTCCTAAGCCTGCCATCCTGAGTGGTGGAAGATGAAGTCAGTCTCACAGACCTAGAAGCAGGTGCAGACTGATTACCTATGGGCGTTGATAAAGAAGCTGTGCCTGGCAGATCCTTTACAGTTACCCCCCTTTTATGAGGGGCCACCGGACCCTTTCTAAGTGGACCTGGTTTATTGGGGAAACGAAGGTGGAACCTCCTGACCAATATCCCAGCGTGAACATCCCGGGCGGGTACCCACGTCCACTCCTCAGGCCCGTATCCTCTCCAATGGACCAGGTACTGGAGGGAGCCTTGGACCATCCTGCTGTCCACAATCTTGGCCACCTCGAATTCTACCCCCTCAGGGGTGAGAACAGGGACCGGAGGTTTCCTCGAGGGAGCCAAGGACGGGGAGCAGCGTTTAAGGAGGGAGGCATGAAACACGTCGTGTACTCGAAAAGATGGGGGCAACTCCAGTCGGAAGGAGACAGGATTGAGGACTTCAATGACCTTGTACGGCCCTATAAACCGGGGAGCAAACTTCTTGGACGGGACTTTCAGGCGCAAATTTTTTGACGACAGCCACACCAGATCCCCGACCATAAACAAGGGGTTAGCAGAACCTCTTCTATCTGCCTGAGTTTTTTGTATGCTCTGGGATGCCTCTAGGTTCTTCTGAACCTGGGCCCAGACAGTGCACAGTTCCCGATGAATGACTTCTACCTCGGGATTGTTGGAACTACCAGGTGAAACGGAGGAAAACCGCGGATTAAACCCAAAATTACAGAAAAAGGGGGAGACCCCTGACGAGTTACTGACCCGGTTATTAAGGGAAAATTTGGCGAGGGGAATGAATGAGACCCAATCATATTGACAGTCAGAGATAAAACACCTTAAATATTGTTCTAGAGACTGATTAGTCCTCTCGGTTTGGCCATTAGTTTCAGGATGGAAGGCAGAGGAGAAGGACAGATCAATCTCCAACTTTTTACAGAAGGCTCTCCAAAACAATGAAACAAATTGTACCCCTCTGTCAGAAACAATATTGACAGGGACCCCATGGAGACGCAGGATGTGTTTGACAAACAAGGTAGCTAACGTCTTAGCATTGGGTAGTTTTTTGAGGGGCACAAAGTGGCACATCTTACTGAAGCGGTCTACTACAACCCACACCACCGACTTGCCTTGAGATGGAGGCAAATCGGTGATAAAATCCATGGAGATATGGGTTCAAGGTCTCTGGGGAATGGGCAAAGAACATAGTAAGCCCACTGGTCGGGACCTGGGAGTCTTGGACCTAGCACAAACTTCACAAGCGGCGACGTAGGCCTTAATATCTTTATGCAACCCAGGCCACCAATAGTTTCTGGCAATGAGGTGCTTGGTACCCAGGATGCCTGGATGACCAGATAGTGCGGAGTCATGATTTTCCCTAAGTACCCTTAGCCGGAATTGCAGGGGAACAAACAGCTTGTTCTCAGGAAGGTTCCCGGGAGCTGAACCTTGATCAGCCGCAATCTCAGAGACTAAATCAGAATCAATAGAGGAAATGATTATACTTGGAGGCAAAATACAAGCAGGATCTTCCTCCGAAGGATGGCTGGCCATGAAGCTACGCGACAGTGCATCAGCCTTAATATTTTTAGACCCAGCCCTATAGGTAACCAAAAAGTTGAATCTGGTAAAAAATAACGCCCATCGAGCTTGTCTCGGGTTTAGCCTCCGGGCAGATTCTAGGAAAACCAGATTCTTGTGGTCGGTAAGGACCGTTACCTGGTGCCTAGCCCCCTCCAGGAAGTGGCGCCACTCTTCAAATGCCCATTTAATGGCTAAGAGTTCGCGGTTGCCAATATCATAGTTACTCTCAGTGGGCGAAAACTTCCTGGAGAAGTAGGCACAGGGACGGAGATGGGTGAGGGACCTGGTACCCTGGGACAAGACAGCCCCCACTCCCACCTCGGATGCGTCAACCTCCACGATAAACGGCTCCATTTGGTTGGGCTGAACCAGCACCGGGGCCGAGATAAAGCACTTCTTAAGGACCTCAAAAGCCTGGACAGCCTCAGGAGGCCAGTGGAGGAGATCAGCACCTTTGCGAGTGAGATCCGTAAGAGGCTTAGCGATGACCGAGAAGTTAGCAATAAATCTCCTGTAATAATTAGCGAACCCCAGGAAGCACTGTAACGCCTTCAGGGAGGCAGGTTGGACCCATTCCTCCACAGCCTGGACCTTGGCGGGGTCCATGCGGAATTCATGAGGAGTGAGGATTTGACCCAAAAATGGTATCTCCTGCACCCCAAACACACATTTTTCGGTCTTCGCAAACAGTTTGTTGTCCCGAAGGACCTGGAGCACCTTCCTGACATGCTCAATGTGGGAGGACCAGTCCTTGGAAAACACAAGTATGTCATAAAGGTACACTACAAGAAATACCCCCAGGTAGTCTCTTAAAGTCTCATTTATGAAATTCTGGAAGACCGCAGGAGCATTACACAACCCAAAGGGCATGACGAGGTATTCGAAATGACCTTCGGGCGCTCGTTCCGCAAAAAATAAGCCCTCACACCACTCCATTGATGAAAAATAAAAAAAGTTATGGCTCTTGGAAAGCGGGGAGGGAAAAAAGAAAAAGCAAAAATGGATCAGTCCAGAAAGGGTTAATTACTTTCTAAGGAAAAAACATTTATGACCACATGTGGGTTATTGCATTACTCTGGAGAAATTGCTTTGTGTGGTTTCCACTGTTTTGGCCTCTCAGGGGCTTTGCAAATTCTACATGGCACCCGTAAACCATTACAGCTAAATTTCCAAAAGCCAAATAGCGCTTCTTCCCTTCTAAGCCCCGCTGTGGGTCCAAAAAGCAGTTTATTACCACATATGGCATATTTACGTAATCGGGAGAAATTGTTTTACAAATGTTGGGGTGCTTTTTCTCCTTTATTCCTTGAAAAAATTAAAAATGTCTACTTTTTTTCAGAAAAAAGGAGATTTTTACCTTTACAGACTAATTCCAATGAATTTAGCAAAACAACTGTGGAGTCAAAATGCTAACTTTATCCCTAGAAAAAATCCTTGAGGTGTGTAGTTTCCAAACTGGGGTCACTTTCGCTGGGCTTCCACTGTTTTGGTCCCTCCAGTGCATTGCAAGCGCGACACGGCACTGAAAACTATTCCAGCAATATCAGAAATCCAAAATCCAAATGGTGCTCCTGTAAAAATTTAAAAAAATTATGTTTTTTCAGAAAAAAAGTAGATTTTCATCTTCACATACTCATTCAAATAAATGTAGCAAAACCTGTGGGTTGAAAATGCTAACTTTACCCCTAAATTCCTTGAGAGGTGTAGTTTCCAAACTGGGTGGTCTTTACTGTTTTGGCAACACAAGACCTCTTCATACCTGACATGGTGCCTAAAATATATTCTAGAAAAAAAGGAGGCCCCAAAATCCACTAGGTGCTCCTTTTATTCTGAGGTCGGTGCTTCAGTCCATTAGCGCATTACGGCCACATGTGGAATATTTCGAAAAACTACAGAATCTGGGCAATAAATATTGAGTTGCATTTCTCAGGAAAACCTTATGTGGTACAGAAAAAATGTATTACAAATGAATTTTGGCAAAAAAAAATGAAATTTGTAAATTTCACCTCTACTTTGCTTTAATTCCTGTGAAACGCCTGAAGGGTTAAAACACTTCGTGAATGCTGTTTTGGATACTTTGCTGGGTACCGTTTTCAAAATGGGGTGATTTATAGGGACTTTCTAATATATAAGGCCCTCAAAGCCACTTCAGATCTGAACTGGTCCCTGAAAAAATAGCCTTTTGAAATTTTCTTGAAAATATGAGAAATTGCTGCTAAAGTTCTAAGCCTTGTAACGTCCTAGAAAAATAAAATAATGTTCAAAAAATGATGCAAACATAAAGTAAACATATGGGAAATGTAAACTAGTAACTATTCTGTGTGGTATTACTATCTATTTTACAAGCAGATACATTTAAGTTTAGAAAAATGCATTTTTTTGAAAATTTTCTCTAAATCTTGGTGTTTTTTACAAATAAATATTGAATTTATAGATCACATTTTTTCCCTAACATAATGTACAATATGTCACGAGAAAACAATCTCAGAATCACTTGGATAGGTAAAAGCATTCCAAAGTTATTTACACATAAAGTAACACATGTCAGATTTGAAAAATCTGCTTCGTCCTGAAGGCTAAAACATGCTTAGTCCTGAAGGGGTTAAAAACATCTGGGGCTGCCAAACATTTCATTGATAAACACAACAGCTCCTTGGAATATTTTAGATTTCATGGCATTGAGCTAGTGAAAAAACCTGCTGGGGGAGGTGACTGGAAGAGACATCTCTTTAATAGGGAAGCCTTTTGGATTCTCCTAATGGATACCTGTCACACTAAAGGGTTAAATTGGAGGGGAGGTCTCATATCCATATTAATCAAATTCTGTCGTCAAATAGTAAGGCTTTCTTCCACTCTTCTAACCCTTATTGTCTGTTTGTCAATGATTTTTTTTTAAACATACATTTCTACAAAAAAATCAAGCTGATAAACATCATGAATACATATTGTATCCATAAATATTTTTTGTGCAAGTTTGTATGTTAGGGATACAATCTCCACAATTTTTCATATATAAAATAGTAGTAGTTTCAGTACCCCAGCAGTCTGCACATTACAGCTATATATTTTGGTTATGCCCATTCAGCGCTTAAGTACGCACATTACATTTTTTTATTTTGGTTTATTGTGGTTTTTGTTACATTCTTCTGCAAAAATTAATTTACTTTGTTAATTTTTCGTTTGTTTTCAAACGAAAAATAACCTCATTGATTCAAAATTGTTGTATTTACTGATATAATCATGCCCACTTATGTTATTTTCTTCAGGGTGCTATCCGTTTTCTTTAACTCATAGCACCCTTACCATTCATTTTTATGGGGCCATGCACACTTCCGTTGTTGTGACGGTTCAGTTCGTCCGTTCCGTCAAAACATTATGCATGTCCTACTATTGTCCGTCGTTCAGTGACCATGGAGCCCATTGAAGTCTATGGGTCCATCAAAATAACGGACGGCACACAGAAAGCATCCATGTGGTGTCCGTTTTTGACGGATCTGTTGCCAAGCAATGGCAGGGCGTGTCAAAGTTCACAGCATTCAATTCACAAGATGGATGTGGACAGACTGATCACAAAGGTGCATGACCACCCAGAACTGTGGGATACACTGTCAGAATCGTACCACGACCGCTACAAAAAGGATGCTGCGTAGGAGGAACTTTCAAAGGAGCTGTTGCAGCATCGATGGGAGCAGGGAACTCGTGCGCAGCGTCAGGAAATAAGTAAATACACACATTCCACTTTGCTGTAATTGATCATTTATTACCTATTTTGATATTATGCCATTAACCCCTTAAGGACACGGACAATTTTGGCCTTGAGGACAGAACAATTTTACATAGCTCAACACACAGCCCCCCTGTATATAGCTCCACACACAGCCCCCTGTACATAGCGCCACACACAGCCCCCTGTAGATAGCTCCACACATAGCCCCCCCCCCTGTAGATTGCTCCACACAGCCCCCATGTACATAGTGCCAGACACAGCCCCCCTGTAGATAGCTCCAGATACAGCCCCCCTGTAGATAGCTCCACACATAACCCCCCTGTAGATAGCTCCACACATAGCCCCCCTGTAGATAGCTCCACACACAGCCCCCCTCTGTAGATAGCTCCACACACAGCCCCCCTGTAGATAGTGCCACACACAGCCCCCTGTAGATAGCGCTCCACACAGCCCCCCTGTAGATTGCTCCACACAGCCCCCCTGTACATAGCGCCAGAGACAGCCCCCCTGTAGATAGCTCCAGATACAGCCCCCCTGTAGATAGCTCCACACATAGCCCCCTTGTAGATAGCTCCAGATACAGCCCCCTGTAGATAGCTCCAGACACAGCCCCCCTGTATATTGCTCCACACATAGCCCCCCTGTAGATAGCTCCAGATACAGCCCCCCTGTAGATAGCTCCACACACAGCCCCCCTCTGTAGATAGAGTCACACACAGCCCCCCTGTAGATAGCACCAGACACAGGCCCCCTGTAGATTGCTCCACACAGCCCCCTGTACATAGCGCCAGACACAGCCCCCCTGTAGATAGCTCCCTGTAGGTAGCGCAACAACCCCCTTATAAGAGGTAGCCGACCCTACTGCTGCCACTCTCCGCTCTGCTTTCACTCACCGTCAGAAGAAGGCAGGAGTCTTGCGGCGGCGTTCTCACTGGTGTCGATGCCAGCCCGGGAGTGGACCAGTCCAGTCACCTGACCTGTCACCAGCACTCCCGTGCCGTCATTGATCCCAGTGAGAACACCGCAGCAAGACTCCTGCCTTCTTTTGATCGCTGCTGCAATCGTCATGGCATGCAGGGCACCTCTTAGCAGCGATCAGCTGTTTTGATACAGCTGCAGCGCCCGGCGGGACATTTTGCAGACCACCCGGGACAGCGGTGAGAAACCAGGACTGTCCCACCAGATTCGGGACGATTTGGAGGTATGCATTAGCCTGTGTACTAATTGTACACAGGCAGTTGTTAGGGCATACCTCAGTATGCCCTAACAACAGGAAATATGTTCAGACAGCTCTGGGGTCCTTCAATGGACCCTGGGCTGTCTGGCCATACAAGTTATGTTTTTTTTTTCGCGTCACAGAGATTTTCTGTGACGCTATCAAAGTGCAGTCCCCCCTCCTTGAACGCCACGATCAGCTTTTATTGCGGCATTCAAGGGGTTAACGTCGGAGAGAAGATGTTTATCTTCCCTTTGCCATTAGAGCAGGGCCGTAGCTGGGTATTACAACCATTGCCCTGCTCTCGAGACGGCTGTCCCACAGGACGAGAATGCGAAGAACCCGCCGCTCAGGGCGAGCATTCTCGTCCTTTGTCGGCAACCAGTTAATATATGCTTGGTTGTGGTGAAACTTTACGCACCCACACAAAAGCTGCGGCCATTTCAAGGATTACTGGCTCATTACTGTGCTTTGCCAACACAATTGTAGGTGTGGTATACAGTATGCGCTGCTCCAAGTGTGTCAGATGGTAAACGGAATACTCACACAATCGCCTGATCTACGTGGGTGCATCTAGTTTGATCGACAAACAATTATACATATGGCCTGTACTATGTATAATGCATTAACCCCTATCCGCACGAGTAACTATACGTCGTCGCAGGAAGTTACTTCCCGCACGAGGACGCATAGTTACTGAGTTGTTTCCGGTGCACACTGTTGGGGACAATGCACCGGGAACCGGGAGGACAGCTGTCGCCGACAGCTGACACTCCACTCTTGCCGGCCAGAGGTCCTTTGCCGCTGATTTCCGCGAATGAACCTCTTAAATGCGGCGATCGGTTGCAATCGCCGGATTTTAGGGGTTTCTAGCATATCGGCAGACCCCGGTCCGAAATTGCGGGGTTTGCCGATAGTTAGCATGGCAAACGGAAGCCACACAATGGCCTCCGTGTAAGCCATGGACAGAAGCCCATCAGGACCAACCTTCGGCTGGTCCTCATAGGCTTCTTGTCAGAGTGACAGGAAGTCACTGTGTCGTTCCCGATGCACACTCTCGGCGACAAGGCGTGCATCTGGAACTTGGAGGGCACATCGCCGCTGATTTTGGCAATTAACCCGTTAAATGCGGCGCTTGAGTGCGATCGCCACATTTAGGGGGTTTGTAGCACATCAGCAGCCCCCATGCAATTGTGGGGGCTGCTGATGCTTGTGATGGCATCCGGAGGCCAGGCAACGGCTTCCGGGTCTGCCATGTATGGAAGCCTATGAGGACCAGCCTCTGGCTGGTCCTCGAAGACTTACTGTCGGATTGACTGTGACGTCACACTGACAGTTGGAATACGTTACACTACCTAGGTAGTGTAATGTATTCTAGCAGCGATCAGAGCTGCATGTAAAAAAAAAAAAAGTGTAAAAAGTAAAAAAAGTTTATAAAAATGTTTTATAAAAGTGTAAAAATAAGTTTTTGTTTTCCTATAATAAGTCATTTATTATAAGAAAAAAAGGAAAACATTTAAAAAAAGTACACATATTTGGTATCGCCGCAAACAAAATAAACGTAAAACTATGTCAGCATTGCTATTTTTTAGTCACAACCCCTCCCAAGATATAGAATAAAAAGTGATAAAAAATTTGCATTTACCCCAAAATAGTACCAATAAAAACTACAACCCGTCCCGCAAAAAACAAGACCTCCCACAGATTTTTTGACTAAAAAATAAAAAAGTTACGGCTCAGAATATGGTGTCTCAAAAAATAAATTATTTTGTAGCAACGTAATTTTATTGTGCAAACGCTGCAAAACTTAAAAAAACCGATATACATATGGTATCGCCATAATAGTACCGACCCGCAGAATAAAGTAAAACGTAATTTATTGCGCACAGTGAAAGCTGTAAGAAATAAAGAATTTAAAACGCCAAAATCGCTGTTTTTTGGTCACCAAAAAAGATGTAATAACAAGTGATCAGGAAGATGTATGTACCATAAAATGATACCAATAAAAGCTACAGCTCGTCCCACCAAAAATAAGCCCTCACAGTGCTCAATCGACCAAAAATTTTAAAAGTTCTGGATGTCAGAATGTGATGATACAAAACAATATTTTTTTTTAACAAGTAGTCGTTTCTTTGTAAAAATAGTAAAATATAAAAAAACCTATATAAATTTATTAATAATAATAATCACCGTAATCGTATTGAGACGCAGAATAAAACTAAAGTTTTCGTTTTTACCACACGGTGAAAGACTTAAAAACAAAACCCCTAAAACAATGGAGGAATCACCGTTTTTTCCAATTTCAGCCCGCATATTATTTTTTTTCAGTTTCCCAGTACATTTTATGGTACTTTAAATGGTGTTAATAGAAACTACAACTCTTCCCGCAAAAAATAAGCCCTCACACCACTCTATTGACGGAAAAATAAAAAAATTATGGCTCTTGGAAGGCGGGGAGTGAAAAACGAAAATGAAAAAGCAAAACAGGATCAGTCCTGAAAGGGTTAATTCATTTCTAATTAAAAAAAAACATTTATGACCACATGTGGGGTATTGCCATACTCAGGAGAAATTGCTTTACAAATTTTGGGGTGCTTTTCCTCTTTTATCCCTTGTGAAAATTAAAAAATTACACATTTTAGTGGACAAAAATGTTGATATTAATTTCCACGGCCTAATTCCACTAAATTCTACAAAAAACCTGTGGGGTCAAAATGCTCACTATACCCCTAGAAAAATTCCTTGATGGGTGTAGTTTCCAAAATAGGGTCACTTTTCGGGGATTTCCACGATTTTGGTCTCTCCGGGGCGTTGCAAACCCGACATGGCACTGAAAACCAATCCAGCAAAATCTGCTCTCCAAAATCCCAAAGGCACTTCTTCCCTTCTGAGCCCTGCAGTGGGACCAAACAGCAGTTTATTACCACATATGGGGTATTGCCATAATCGGGAACAATTGCCACATGTCAGATTTGAAAAAATCATCTGTGTCCACGAGGCCAAAACAGGCTGTGTCATGAAGGGGTTAATAACCATTTTTCCTAATATATTTATATATTTTTATTTTTTAAAATACACAAAGTTAAAACACGGTGGAATTCTTGTCGGGACTAATTTTGCCGTGAGCAGAACCAAGTTGGGAAAAGCGGAGAGACTCCATCTAAAAAAAAAAAGCCTATATGTTCACCCAGCAGCTGATGTTTCTGAAGGATATCATGGAACTTCGACCGTTAGGTTTTTTTTAATGATTTTGGTGCACTTTTTTTTTACTTTACTGTAATTTGTTAAAAAAAAATTAAGGCAATGTTCGTCATGCCGTATTACAGGCCTAGTAGTATTGTGTGAACATATTGCATGCATATTTCCTATTTTTGTGCCAGCGTCGCTTTGTACGAGGTCTGCTTCCCCTTATTTTTTTTATCCTGCTTGTAATGTCAATCGCACACACACTTGTTCACGGTACATGCTTCTGTGAACTCCAACTACAAGTGTGTCAGGAATTGTCAGTGCTGGTTAAAAGCTATGTCACTATGCCACGTTCAATACAGCTGATAGTCGTGGGTGCGTGTAGTCGCACCCCCAACAATATACAGTAGATGGCCTATTATGAAAAAAGGACATGCATTATTAATTATGCAGAACTTATTATGTTCTACAAATTTTTACTTGTAATTAAATATGATTATATTTACATTTTTATTTTCTTAACCCCTTAATGACTGGGCATGTTTGTACCTTAATGACCAAGCCAGATTTGTAAAATCTGGTATGTCTGACTTTATCAGAGAATAACTCTGTGAAAGTTTTGAATATCCAAGTAATTCTAACATTGTTTTTTCGTCACATGTTGTACTTTATTTTAGTGGTAAGAGTAGACTGATACAATTTGCGGAAATTAATAAAAAAATAGAAAAATGGAAGAAATTTTGTAAAAATTAAAATTTTTCCCTATTTTTAACTGCAATATGTCACATATGTACACACATACTGTACAATTTTTTTAAATTAAATATATATTTCCATCTCTTTACTCTATTTTGGCAGCACTTTTGAAAAAATAAAATAAATTTTCAGTAATTTAGAGGACTTACAAATTGAATAATAATTGTATACATTTTGAAGTACATTTTGTTTTCCTGCACCAAGCCAGGTTTTCAGAGGCTCATAGGTCTCAGAGTGATGGAAACCCCCACAAATTACCCCATTTAGAAAACTAGACCCCTTAAGGTATTTACCTAGGGGTATAGTAAGTATTTTGACCCCACAGTTATTTGTTAAATTTAATACATAGCAGGTGAAAAAAAAAATGTCACTTTTTTTCATAAAAGTATCAGTTTGAAGACCAATTTCTTTGTAAAGCGACCATGAGAATGAAGAAACACACCACAAAATCTATCACCCTGTTTCTCCTGTTTTCAAAAATACCCACATTGTGGCCCTAATGCGCTGCCTGGACACACGGCAGGACCCAAAAGGAAGGGAGCACCCGGAGGCTTTCAGGACTCATATTTTGCTTGAAAATGTTTTAGGCCCCACTGTACATTTGGAGAGGCTTTGAGCTGCCAGAACGATAGAAACTCCCCATAAACGACCCCATTTAGAAAACTAGACCCCATAAGGTATTTATTTAGGGGTATAGTAAGTATTTTGACCCCACAGTTCTTTGCTAAATTGAATGCATATCAGGTTAAAAAAAAAAAATTTCACTTTTTTCATAAAAGTATTAGTTTGAAGACCGATTTCTTTGTAAAGCGAACATGAAAATGAAGAAACACACCCCAAAATCTATCACCCTCTTTCTACTGTTTTAAAAAATACCTACATTGTGGCCCTAATGCATTGTTTGGACACACGGCAGGGCCCCAAAGGAAGGGAGCACCCGGAGGCCTTCAGGACTCATATTTTGCTTGAAAATGTTTTAGGCCCCACTGTACATTTGGAGAAGCTTTGAGCTGCCAGAATGATAGAAACTCCCCATAAACGACCCCATTTCGAAAACTAGACCCCTTAAGGTATTTATCTAGAGGTATAGTTAGCATTTTGACCACACAGGTTTTTCGCAAAATATATTGGAATTAGTCTGTAAAAATTAAAATGTACTTTTTTTCTGAAACAACATAGAAATTTTTATTATTTACAAGGAATAACGAAGAAAATGCACCCCAACATTAGTAAAGCAATGTCTCCCGATTACGACAATACCCCATATGTGATAATAAACTGCTGTTTGGACCCACAGCAGGGCTCAGAAGGGAAGGAGCGCCATTTGGATTTATGATTTTGCTGGAATGGTTTTCGGTGCCATGTCGCATTTGCAATGCACTGGAGGGACCGAAACCGTGGAAACCCCCCAATAGTGACCCCATTTTGGAAAAACCTTCAAGAAATTTTTCTAGGGGTATAGTGAGCATTTACACCCCATGGGTCTTTTGCAGAGTTTATTAGAATTAGGGCGCAAAAATTCATATCAAAATTTTTTCCACTAAAATGTTGCATTTTCTCATTTTCACAAGGGATAAAGGAGGTAAAAAACAACCATTTTTTATAAAGCAATTTCTCCCGAGTACGGAAATACCCCACATGTGGTTCATATACTATGACCTATTGAGAATGGTGCAATTACCGTCACAATCAGGACAATCATCTGTTTAGCTCTGTTATCCACTGAACAGTGGACTTAAAGGGAATGTGTTGCCAGAAAAACATGTTTGTTTTTTTTAAATTAAACATTTAGTGTGTGGGTGATTAAACATTGTTCAAATTTTTTTTATTTTTTTCACGAGACAGGAAATATTATAAATTAATTCTAATTTATAATACTACCCATTTTTGGTCACTAGATGGAGCTATTCCCAAAATTGCAGCTTTGCAAAATTGGGTAAAAAGCCCTCGCTCTAGTGAGCTCTCAGCATCCCCCCCTCCTTTATCCTGGCTAGTGCCGGGATAAACGAGGGGTTTGAACGGTGTAACCTCCTACACTGTGTGTCGCCATTTTTTGAGCTAACACACAGTGTAGTAGGTTTACATACAGTAGTAAACACACACAAACACGAACATACATTGAAATCTCTTACCTGCTCCTGCCGCCGCGGCTCCCTCCGGCCCGTCCGCTCCGTTTGCTGCCGCTGGTCCAAGTGCACAAATCCGGAAGCCGCGACCAGAAGTAGTAATATTACTGTCCGGCCGCGACTTCCGGTCCACAGGAAAATGGCGCCGGACGGCGCCAATTTCGAATTGGACTGTGTGGGAGCGGCGCATGCGCAGTTCCACACAGACGCCGTACACTGAAGTCAATGGGACGGGAGCCGTTCGCAGTCCCTATGGGACTGTGGCTGCCGTATTCCATGTCTGTATGTGTCGTTAATCGACACATACAGAAATGGAACAAAAAATGGCAGCCCCCATAGGGAAGAAAAAGTGTAAAAATAAGAAAAAGTAAAACACAAACACACAAATGAATATAAACGTTTTTAATAAAGCACTAACATCTTTAACATATAAAAAAATAATTTGTGATGACACTGTTCCTTTAAGTATCTGAAAACAAAGCTATTAAAACAAGATCAGCCTTTTCTTGATTATACTCAGGTCCCCCAACAGTGTGTGATTGAGAAATAAATATATTTTTCATTTTATAAAAATCTTCACCAAAGCTTGGAGCGTCGATCATACCCATTGATGGAGGGTGGTCATTCAACACATAATAAAGTATTTGTTTATATTTTTGCAAAAATATATTTTTTTGGGTTGTACCAAAATTAAGCGCTGCCTGGCAAGACCAAGTACTACAATTTATTTTTTAATAGGATTTTTTTATGATCAAATAATAAAATATTTTTGCAAAAATACATAAGCTTGCAAGCCCATGTCAAGGGTCCTCATTCTCTTGCAAGTCCCTACACTAACTAAACAAACAAACAAACAAACAAACAAACAAACAAACAGGTATAAGTACTTAACACCTTCCCGACCGCCCACTGTCTTTTGACGTCAGGCGGTGCGGGTGCTTAGTCTACAGAGACGTCTTTTGGCGTCGCTGTAGATCAGGCTGATGAGCGCTCGTGAGAGCGCTCATCCTCTAAGCAGGAGCTGTAACAGCTCCTGGTCTTAGAGCAGCCTCCTGAACACAGCTGGGGTCGGCAAACATTCGGACCCACGCTGTTTAACCCTTTGATTACCGCGGTCCGTGAACGCGGCAAGATCAAAGGGAATTTCCCTCTTTGATCGCATCACCGGGATTCCAGTGATGCGCTCAAACAATGGGGAATCCCTCTGCAGTCAGCACTGGGGACCTACAAAGGACCCCAGTGCTGTCTGTTCTGTTTGCCTGCTGTTCGGGCACACTATGTGCTGCCCGATCAGCAGCCTGTGTCATAGTGACACAGTGTAATGTATTAGCGTACAGAAGTATGCTAATACATTACAAGTAAAAAATAAAGTTACAAATAAAGTTATCCCTTGATGGGATAAAAAAAAAAAAGTAACAAAACAAATAAATAAATAAAAAAAAGTCCCAAAAAGAGTCTTTATTTTGTATTAAATACATTTTATTGCCCCTACACTAAATAAAAACAAAAAACCTACGCATATTAGGTATCTACATGACCGTAATAACCTGAAGAATTAATCTAATGGGTTATTTAGCGTGAAACGTGAACGGGATAAAAAAGAAACAAAAAAAACTATTCCGAGAATCGCTTTTTCCTATATTGACGCCGTAAAAAAAATTTTTTTTACCCCCAAACTGTGGGGGAAAAAAAATACTATTTCTCTCGCATAAAACAAGGCCTCATACAGCCACGTCAATGAAAAAATAAAAAAGTTATGGCTGCTGAAACGCAGAGAGGCAAAAACAGAAAAATTTAGCTGGTCATTAAGGTCTTTTCAGGCCCAGTCATTAAGGGGTTAAACTGAATCAAATAACAACTAGAACTATTCTTGAAAAATAAATATACAACATGCAGCACAAATAGAGTCCTGCTGCCAGGTGACTGCTCCCTCAGGGGTCAAGAAATAGTCCACATAAATTTCACGGATAGCCAGTCCAGACTATGTGTTGTCTGATCTAGAGGAACCTCAGCAGAAATAGCATATTGTTCGACATCTGTGTCCAAACAAGTATCGTGAATCCTGGTCAAGTTGTGTAATATCACAAGTTGCGTCACCAGGGTCACATTGTCTGGATTCATCTGTATGGCAGACATCAGCACTCTCCATTTATGGGTTGAAATCCCAAAGGTCTCTGGGTGAAAGCTCCATGATACAGATGTCTATAGACAGCTGTATCACGGCAAGCACCGCTGGGAGGAGTGATGTGATCGCTGCGACAGGTTATGTAGTTACACAGTTAGTACGGTTGAAAAAAAAAACCCTCCCCTTGGTGTCACACAACCCCCCCCTTGTAGATAGTGCCTTTTTTACAGCCCCCCTGTAGATAACGCCATACACAGCCCCCTCTGTAGATAACACCATACAGACCTCCCCCTGTAGATAATGCCATACAGCCCCCTCTGTAGATAACATCATACAGCCCCCCTGTAGATAACGCCATACAGCCCTCCCCCTGTAGATAACGCTATACAGCCCCCCTGTAGATAACGCCATACAGCCCCATCTGTAGATAACATCATACAGCCCCCCCTGTAGATAACACAATACAGCCCCCCTGTAGATAACGCCATACAGCCCCCCCAGGTAGATAACGCCATACAGCCCCCTCTGTAGATAACATCATACAGCCCCCCCTGTAGGTAACGCTATACAGCCCCCCTGTAGGTAATGCTATACAGCCCCCCTGTAGGCAACGCCATACAGCCCCCCTGTAGGTAACGCCATACAGCCCCCCCTGTAGGTAACGCCATACAGACCCCCTGTAGGTAACACAATACAGCCCCCCCTGTAAGTAACGCCATACAGACCCCACCTGTAGATAACGCTATACAGCCCCCCCTGTAGATAACGCCATACAGACCCCACCTGTAGGTAACGCTATACAGCCCCCACTGTAGGTAACACCATACAGCCCCCCCTGTAGGTAACGCTATACAGCCCCCCTGTAGGTAACGCCATACAGACCCCCCTGTAGGTAACGCTATACAGCCCCCCCTGTAGGTAACGCCATAAAGAACACCCCTGTAGATAAAGCCATATTGCCCCCCTGTAGATAACGCCATACAGCAACCCTGTAGGTAACACCATACAGCCCCCCTGTAGATAACGCCATACCAGCCCACCTGTAGGTAACGCCATACAGCCCCCCTGTAGGTAACGCCATGCAGCCCCAACCCCCCAAAAAAATTTGACCTATAGTGTGTCCTACAAAATAGATGTATCCCCTATCCACAGGATAGGGGATACATGTGTGATCGCTGGCAGCGATAAGGAGAACGGGGGACCGAAAGTCCCCTGAAGTTCTCCATGACTAACCTCTGACTTCCGGAGTCTGCGCAGCTCAATAAAAATGAAAGGAGCGCTGGTCACGCATGCGCACAAGCGCGACCGGCGCTCCATTCATTTCTACGGAGCTGCCGACACAGACCCCGGAAGTCCGAGGTCTGTCATGGAGAACTTCAGGGGACTTTCAGTCCCCCGTTCTCCCTATCGCTGCCAGCGATCACACATGTATCCCCTATCCTGTGGATAGGGGATACATGTCTTATGTAGGAACAACCCCTTTAATGGCAGACCGGGGATATACCTCCCTGCTCTGCCGTAGTGTTCAGTGGTGTCACGCTGTAGCAGCCATAGCGGCAGCTAGCGGAGCCTCTGGCCATGGTGGGGGCCCGTTCCGGCGGGCGACACGGGCTCCCTCATGCCGCGGGCCCCGTAGCAGCCACTACGGCTGCTATAGCGGTAGTTACGCCACTGGTTGTCACAACAATCACATGACCGGAGACCACGCTGAGTGGTCTCCGGGTTAAAGCTCTGTGATACATTTGTCTAGAGACGTCTGTATCACGGAGCTAAATGCCGCCGGGGAGCGGAAAACAAGCAAGCTAACTGCAGGACGTTCTGGAGTTAAGTGCGGACCACCCAGACGTTTATAAATGTTTATAGTCTATGGGCGGTCTGCAACTGGTTAATATATAATAATTTAATTTGCATTACTTTTACTTTGCATTTTACTTTTCCATTAGTTCTCTTGGTAGGGAATATAAACTCTTCTAATTAGAAGGAAAGAATCAGGAAGATTTCTCAGTCTTTCTAGACCAGACGCCCCCCTCTTGTACAGGTAATCCTGTTTATGGTTTTTTTCAAAAGCAATGCAGTCATATTTGAGAAGAGAGAGATTTCATTTGAGCTCAGAATTCTGCTAGATTTATGCCTGAACACTATTTTAAATTTGCTTTGTTACTGGGCAATAATCAAGGACAAAAATGCAGAAAAAAATTATATTTCCCTTACTTTTTACATTGGCTTCAATGGATAACACAAGTCAAATGAACATTTCCAGCAAGACCATTGTTACTTTTAGGGTATGTGCACACACACTAATTACGTCCGTATTTGACGGACGTATTTCGGCCGCAAGTCCCGGACCGAACACAGTGCAGGGAGCCGGGCTCCTAGCATCATACTTATGTACGATGCTAGGAGTCTCTGCCTCGCTGCAGGACAACTGTCCCGTACTGTAATCATGTTTTCAGTACGTGACAGTGGTCCTGCAGCGAGGCAGGGACTCCTAGCATCGTACATAAGTATGATGCTAGGAGCCCGGCTCCCTGCAGTGTGTTCGGTCCGGGACTTGCGGCCGAAATACGTCCGTCAATTACGGACGTAATTAGTGTGTGTGCACATACCCTTATAGGTTGAGAAAAGTGCAGTGAAGTATGTTATTCAATTCTACCACTAGGTGTCACTTTTCCCTAAGAGTTGCTCAATTTCAAACTAAAGGCATCTTATAACTTATTTTTTAAAAGCAACTTAAAGTGTACCTAACTTTTCAGGTGACTTTTCAGAATAAGCTGTCGTGTGTATGTGTACATGAGGAATAACACTATTTCTGGACATTATATAACCTGCATATGGCATTTTTGAGCAGTTTTTCACTCTGCAGGCTCGCTCTCTAATTCTCAGTTTTCGCTGAGTTAGTGGGCGAAGTTACACTGCACACATAGAGAAGAGCAGAATCCTGCTCTCCTATATCTATCTATCTATCTATCTATCTATCTATCTATCGATCGATCGATCTATCTATCGATCGATCGATCGATCGATCTATCGATCTATCTATCTGAGAAAGGCCCATGTTGAGGGCTGAAACGTTGAATTCACGTATGGGTGAATAAAATCTTTTCACTTTTGAAATTCCTGTGGAGTGCTGTCTATTCTTAGATAGATAGATAGATAGATAGATAGATAGATAGATAGATAGATAGATAGATAGATGATAGATAGATAGATAGATAGATAGATAGATAGATAGATAGATAGATAGATAGATAGATAGATAGATAGATAGATAGATGATAGATAGATAGACAGGCAGATAGATAGATAGATAGATAGATAGATAGATAGATAGATAGATAGATAGATAGATGATAGATAGATAGATAGATAGATAGATAGATAGATAGATAGATAGATAGATAGATAGATGATAGATAGATAGACAGGCAGATAGATAGATATGCTGCCTATTCTTTTCTATATACAAATTCTGGATTGGAGGCTGAGGTCTAGAGGCTTGGCACACACGTCAATACTTATTATTGGGCTGCTTTTCTATATTTTTATTTCTTTATTATCTATCTATCTATCTATCTATCTATCTATCTATCTATCTATCTATCTATCTATCTATCTATCTATCTATCTATCTATCTATCTATCTATCTAATAATAATAACCTTTTTATATATTTTTATTCACACAGAGTTTTTTGCAGGCGGATTTTCTGCCTCAAAATTCCGTTTGGAAGTTTGAGGCAGATATTCCTCTCCCTGCACGCCGATTTTCGCAGCGCTTTTCGCCCGCGGCCATTGAGCGCCGCGGGCATAAAACGCGGCGAAATACGCTTTCTCTGTTTCCCATTGATGTCAATTGGAGGTCAGAGGCGTAAACTCCTGAAGATAGGGCATGTCCCTTCTTTCTCCCGCGAGGCGGTTTTACCGCTCGCGGGAGAAAACCGCCCCCGCCTCCCATTGAAATCAATGGGAGGCATTTTAGGGCCATTTTTGACGAGTTTTGCGGTACGGTTTCCGCGTCAAAAAAACTCCATGTGAACATAGCCTAAGGGGAATATGTACAGACAATATCAGACATTACATAGTGACAAAACTAATTTCCAATTCAAATAGTGGAGGACTAATGTAAAGGAAAGGACTTAGATTAGGGAATGTGATAGACCTGTCTAAGAACATGTGTTTTCACGGCACACTTAAAACTGTGAATGTTGAGAATTAGTCTGATTGTGTGAGTCTTGCAGATGGGAGTGCGAAGTTTGGGTTATGGAGGATGTTAGTCTTAGATAGTTGACAGAAAGTAAAGTCCGGGTAGGGTGGCAGACAAAATGAAGGAGGAGATATAGGGAGGTGCAACCTGTCAAGAGCTTTGTGAGAATAATAAGTATAAATTGTATTTTAAATGAAATGCTCAACCACTGCAGTAACTGGCACAGGGTAGAGGCATTGGTGTAGCGGTTGGTCAGAAAGATGAGCATGGCTGCTGAATAGGTTTAAGGGGAGAGTTTAGTGAGGGGGAAAGACCAATTAGTAATAAGTAGTCAAGACGAGAATAAATCAGAGTGACAATAAAAGTTTTTGCTGTTTCTACAGTAAGAAAAGGGCGGATTCTAGAGATGTTTTTGAGGTAAAAATGAAAGGAACGTGCAAGTGATTGAGTATAGGGAGTGAAGAAAAAAATCTGAGTCAAACATAACACTGAGACAGTGGGCATGCTGTCTAGGTAGTTATGGTAGTACCACACACTGAGATGGAAACATCAGGTTTATTTATGTATGTGCTGATGAGTGAAGATATGTTTTATGTTTTCTAGAAATCTGACCGAGGTCTCCTACTGTATCTCGAGAGCAGCACTCGAGATGATAAAGGAACATAAGTCACTACTGTACACAGGGTAAGAAAGACAAAAGACCAATGGACGCCAAGGACTGGGAGTTACAAACCACTGTACAACAGTGAATCATTGCCTCAAATATGTGTTGCCCCGTTTCAGGTGTACCGTGGTTTCTCTGACAGAATACACAAAACGAGCATTATGTCTAGAGGAAAGAAGTTTTCTACGTCATCATCGATGAAGTCTCTTTACTGTAAGAACAGTGAATCTACGGAGCTCTCTACCACAGGATGTTGTGATGGTTAATTTGTTGATTGATTTTACATGGAAAAGAGATTGGGTGGGTTGTTGATCCATGTTTATTTTGAGGTGAGAAAAATAGCTTCTGCCTCATGGGCTAACAGGTTGAACTAGATGGACTATAATAACCTACTAGCTATGACACTATGTTCAAACCAAAACATAAAAGTCATGTTTTTATCTCCTAAATAGGTCTAAATATGGCCTATCATAAACTTAACATAACTTATAAAATATAAATATGTAAAGCAGATGAAGCATATGAATGCCTGCCAACTGTATAGGTCGGGGGTTCATTGGGTTTATCCTCCGTCTTCACAGAACCTGTTGATGTCTTCTTTTAATTACATCATAAACTTTGTTGTTGTCATTGCACACATAGGATTTATCATAAATAAGGTCAAATAGCGAATTTGTTAATCAACCCATAAGAAAAAAAAACCTGATTGGCAAGTAATTTGCTCAAAAAGCAGCTCAAAATGGGATTTTCTTCTGCTGGACTTTTGTCATCTACCATGAGGCGAGGCGATTCGAGCCTCTGATCTCAGGCGGCACCCTGCAGAGTCTCATAGGGGGCAGTATGTGTAATGTATGTATGTATTGTATGTGTAATGTATGTGTGTATCGTATGTGTAATGTATGTACTGTATGTGTGTAATGTATGTACTGTATGTGTAATGTATGTATTGTATGTGTAATGTATGTGTGTAATGTATGTACTGTATGTGTAATCTATGTATGTGTAATGTATGTATATACTGTATGTGTAATGTATGTTTCTACTCAGGGCCGCACCGTCCATGAGGCGAGGTGAGTCTACTGAAACCAACCGCCACCACCTCCTCCTGCACTATAATTGTATTTGTGTCTATGTACGCAGAAACAATTACTAGCGCTGGCAGGGCAAGGAACATTCGTTCCTTGCCCTGCCAATCAGCGTCTTTCAATGACATAGGTGGCGCGATGACGTCATTAGTTCCTTGACCTGCCACTCAGCGCTTTTCAATGATGCCGCACCACTTGCATCGTTCAGCTCCAGCTGACCTGCTCAGAAGTGACCCGGCCTGCGTTGCTGGAACGGGATAAGGTGAGTATGTAAAGTTGTTTTTTTAGTTAAGAGTGTAAGTGGCATTTTCAACAGGGGTCTCTATAGGGGGGAAATATCTACAGGAGGCACTATCTACATTATGCTATTTACTCTATAAAGGGTAAGGGGCGTTTAACGCTATCCTGAAGAGTCACATAGTCCTGATTACAAACCCACCTTTCCATGTTTGTATGCCATCCTCTGGCTGTTCTACATCACTACCAGTCTCCTCCAACTTTCTCGGATGCGCCATTGCATGGGCATCCACCGTGCAGCGAGATGTTTCCTGCCCCACATCATTGCTGCACCGCGCATGCCAGGGGAGTACAAGGCAACGGTGCATCCAAAAGAGTTGGAGGAGGCTGGTAGTGATGTAGAACAGCCTGGGGGATGCCAATTAAGATCTTGGGGGAGGGGGGGGGGCACCATTTAAATTTTCACCTGAGGGAGCAGAAAAGCTAGAATCAGCTCTGGCCCCCCCCCCGGAAAATCCTCCAGCACTCTGATAGGGCCAAAGGCATAGAAATATATTATAAATATTATACAGGTCTTGGCATCACAAGTCAAATGTTGATTGTTTGTAAATCGTACTAGTCTTGCATCTATTAACAAAATAGACTGAAAGGCCATTTTATTTTGGATGTTTCCTGTGATCCTGAATATTATGTCCACACAGAGCATTGGATAACTGTCGCATTTGAAACTACTGTTTATGTGGCATCGGAGTAATCGTTTAGTGGACTACTGTAAAGATTCCTTTCCAATCTGAGTGAATTCTGCTATATGACATTTAGTTTCACTGTAGCATTGCCTGTAGCAATCCATACCAGCTGCACCTCTTCAACGAGAACCTGTACCCCTAGAGAACTATGCCAAGTGCGTGTAATTCCGCACAAATTCCTCAATTTACCCATATTATTATTTTTTTATGTTTTATTTATTGCTCACACAACCATAAAGTTGTATCAGCATATCAAATATGTTGTCTAGTACTATCCATTAAAGTAATCGGGATTAATAACTAAAATTTAAAGTATTAAAAATACACAAGGACTATAACAACAGTAGCGTGTGTGTGTTTCATAAAAGCAGTGAAAGCAAGAGGAGATTTTTTGAAAATAATTAAAACAAACAAAGGTTTTTTTTAATCTTTTTTTTTATTTACAGTGAAATATTTCACCGTAATTAAAAAAAGCATAAGAAAACACAGCAAAAAAACTGCAACTAAAATATAACACCCTAATATAATATTGTGAAGTTGTACATACTTAAAATTGAAGAACATTTTTTTCATGTTTGACAGAAATATTTTGTACACTTAAAATGTTGGAGAAGACGTTGGAAACATGTAAGAAACAGTGCAATTCTAGTAGGGGTTTTATACATATAATGGAAAACTCATATTCTGGTAAATGCTTGCGTACTGCCACAAACAAACTTTGCCAAGTAGTAAAAAAAATTACTCAGGTCGAAAGAAAACCAACAAATGCGACGGAGGAAACAGAGCAAAACACCACAATTTTTTTTTCACAGAGGTCACACCAATAGTCTTTTTAGTCTCCTTCTAAAGAGAAACTCCAGCAGATGTAAGCCACATTGTCACAGTGTTCTTCTGTTTTCCCACATGCAATATGTAACTTGCTCTTCAGAAGAGAATAGTCCAGCTTCTGCAAACCATCTGGATTGGGTAACTTATTGTCTTATGATGCCTTGCCCAGGCGGCCCAAAGGCAGGTGAGATAAGATCAAATCTAGAAGATGCTGGATAGGCACAGATACCAGGTCTACGGCACAGGAGTTGCTGCAGTCTGTGCCCTATGCAGCAGAATGCATGTCACGGGCAAAGTAATGTCTTGCAAAAGAAGTGAATCAGATTCAGCTCTGCAGGTTATATTGATGAATGTCTCCATGCTATTTGTCATTTAGCTCAGATGCTTTGGAATAAAATGTTATAGGAGATGTACTATAATAGTAAAGGTGCAGCTTCTACAATTGCCTATAGTTGGAGAAAACACTCAACACACTAGTTGTTGTCGTGATGCCGCCATTCCGGCCTCAGTGTTTACACACAGCAGTGGCTGCAGGCAGCAGCTGTCTCTCAGGTATTCACAACACTATCTGTCATTTGTCGGCTACGGAATATACAGATCTTAAAGAAAGAAAGAAGAAAGCATACGTTGGTTGCTGGTGCTGGGCCAGCGCTACATCTTTTTCAAGAAAGGAGAACTTCAGTTCATTGTCCGTGCCTCATTTTGGTTTGGCTGATGCCTTGTGCACCCCACTTTTGGTCTTTGGAACAAGTTGTCATCTGTCTGTTTTATTCCTGTCTATTTTGTCTCTTTTTTTTCTGTCCTGTCTCTGACACCCATCTCCAGCCCTATCTGTAGATTTGTATTTCTATGGATACATAAAAAGAATACTACCTAAAAGAAATGAACTAAAGACAAAGGAACAGAGTGAGATTAAACACAATCTAAGTCTTGTAGCCCATTGCCTGATTGTGCCCATTCCCATTGCTTTTTGACACTGGCTTTTACCCGCTGAGAGTGGTCAATTGGCACCTTTAACAGTTGGTCCTTTTGTGTTATACAAACATAACTTTTTATCATAGTTTACTTAAATCCAAAATTCTGAAAATCACCAAATCTAACTCGGTCCACTGACCAACTGCTTCTCTGACTTACATTATCTTACTTGCCGAAACATAACTCGTGGCAATTATAATGGTCCATCATGCGTGCAAAATAGAAAGAATTAGTTACAAAATTGTATTTTGTAAAAAACAGATTGTTGAGAAACGGCAAACAGCTTATACACATCATAATATTGTTATTATTTTTTTTAGATTATATTTTACCCGTCCAGTAATTGGGTGATCTCTGTGGGTCCAGTTTCAGAATTCCTCAGGGATCAGCGGCCGCTGGCCATACCTTTCTACTGCAAGCGGGGACGTAGTATTACATGCCAGCCATTCAAATAAATGACCTACCATACAATATATGCATCGGCTGGGTCCACCACACCCGCTGTAAAACTAGATCGCCTGTGAACCCTATCGATGATGTCTGTGTGCCCTAATAGGTAAAAATTGGTAAAAATGAGCGCCGATCAAAGATATAGTCATTAACGTTCGAAAGAGATTTATATGTAACAATAATTCCATGTTTTTGGCGCTGATTGTGCAATCGCTGAACATGTTTACATAGGTCAATGATCGAGGACTATTACTCAATCTTACAATATTGTACATGATAATCGCCCTGGGTAAAAGGCTCTTAAGTTTTAGCCCCGCACTATTCAGCAGTAATGTATTAGCCTAAGGCTACACAGCAACTGAAAATTGTGTTTCAGAATTTATTGGTATAGTTGCACGGTTGCATCCCCCTAGGGAACAATAGACGTTGCATTGCCCCATAATGTTACCATGATTTTATCTCGATTTTTATAGCTAGCCATAAAAGTGCCATAAAATAAGCTTACTTTCGAGACTTGTTCCTTATTTCTCTTACTTACAGCTGATCTAAACTAAACAAATTGTTATCAGTAACCATCATTTCCTCCCCCCAATCTATTTACTATTGACCTCGGCGATAAAAATGGACAGATCCTATAGAAAAATATATATTGCATTAGCTTAGATTGTAGGTGTAAATTGGAATCGTCGCAGGGTTAAAAATGGATGAAACTGTTTAGAAGTGGTTAAAAACATAGATATTTAATAACAGAACACAAATCATAGCGTTTATATAGGAATACAGTGCGAACGCATCTGCTGATGAGCGTTGGATTGGGTTTAATACTAAGATTCCTTCCATGGAGACGGAAAACCAGATAATTGATTTGGTCAGTCTGAGTTCTGTCTTTTCATGTAAACATCATTTTCTAGAACGCGAACAGCAATTTTTTTTTTATTCTAGTAAAATAAATCCCTGCTCTATCCATATTAGGCTTCAATTTTGATCACAATTTACAAACTCACTGTGAATAGAGATGGAAGTGATCCGATTCAGCAGAATTTCGGACTGCTCGATCCATAGATCAGATCATTGTAACCATTATAGTGCCCTACCTCTATACTATGTGACTACGATTACAATTTCATTGCAATACTACTAAATTGCCACATGTAAAAACGTGTCTTTCGATTTCTTCAAGACCAATATGGGATAGTTGCGCGAGCAAGATATCGCCAAATTGTAAGCAATATCCAGGCGTGTGAAGGCCCCCTTACATATATAAGTTGTTTCTCTAATTTGTTATTTGCTGTCAAATTGAAGCAATAATTGATGAGTTTACCCCTAGACCCATTTACATTGGCAGCAAATATCAATGTCGCTATGAGTGAAATTGACCGATTGTGCTGCCAATAACAGTAATGGGGGCACAACTGATCGATGACTGGACAAATATCATTATGATCACTCAGAAACAAGCAAATTGTGACAATAATTCTCCCTGCAAATCATCGATCGATCGTGCCCCCATAAAATCATTGTTAATGGCGGACAAATCTGTAAATACCACTCAAAACGA